>NC_135212.1:33712600-33727600 GCF_052324685.1 Brachyhypopomus gauderio
GGTATGTGCGTCTGTGTGTCTGTGTGCGTGAGTATATGTGTGTGTGTGTGTGCGTGTGTGATACATGTCAGAAGGACTTCATGAATGCCACCAGCCATATGGTTCTGTTACCACCAGCCTTAGCACATAAACATACCCCCTGTCCCCTCCATCACTCTGCCCTCCATGCTGACCCCTACCCCTGAGGACAACTACACCTGTCTGCACTCCTGCCCTAGGACAGCAAGCACATTTGATCTGCCTCGCCTGGGTGGACTGGCCCGGACCTCCAGGGCACTAAGGTGTGTGTGGCTGTAAGGGCGTACTCACACTAGGCTCTGTGATCCGGGCCCGGGCACGGTTGCCTGCCGAAGCACGGTTCGTTTGGCTAGTGTGAGCGCTCCAACCGTGCCCGGGCCGGATCAGTTAACCGTGCTCGGGCCCGCTTTGAAGAGGTGGGCCAGGGCACGATTCATGTGACTCGGGCACGGTTCGCTTCTAGTGTGAGCGCTATCCGTGCCCGGCCCGCTTGGTGCCTCGTCTGATTGGTTCATGTCGCTGGAACTCAAACATGACATCAGTGATGCGACGCTCACGTTAAACAGTCATAGTGGCAAAGCGATTAGCAGACAATCGTTGTGGTTAAATTATCGATAAATCTGTGCTTTGCACCGTGTTTCTGCACTCCAAAAATACAATAAAAAGAGAATCGTGAACTCTATAGTGTTGTTGCGAGCGCGCTTTTTTCCAAATAAAGCGGCGTTGTGATGACGTAAGCGTGCTCGGGCCGGGTTGCTGAAGCGAGTGTGAGTGCAGGCCAGAGGGGGAGTGGGGAGGGGGGATAACCGGGCCCCAGAGCACGGAACGAGCAAAACCGTGCCTAGTGTGAGTACGCCCTTAATGACCCGGGGCAGGTCTGAGCACCAGTGCAGTGGCGTTTGTTGAAGGGAGCTGTCCCGTTCAGCACCACCACCTGCTCGCCCTCCACGGGGACACTGGCTGCAGAGGGATGAACCGCATCAAAGCCCTTCGCCTCTGTGTGATGATGCAATATGATGATGTTGTGAAGGTGGAGATTAGATTTATATTACAGATTTTTTAACTTAAAAAAAATTCTTTTTTATTTACAGATCTTTGTGTTTCCATTTATTGTCGGTGGATTTCATTTTTCTCTTGGTATGCACAAACATATTGAGCCAACCCAAAATATTTACATGTTTTATCAGTAACGACTGAAGTCACTGGCATTGTGGAAAGTTTACTGCAGTGTTTGGGTGATGTGAAGATGCTGCATGGGTTCTTGTCTGCACTGGTCTGGGCTTTCTGTGGAAGCCCCATGATGCCCCTCAGATCTGCTGGTCAGCCTTCTCACATCACCCTGGATGGAAGATGGAGCACTGTTAGACACCACAGTCCAAATCAGAGTGAGGTTCTTAACTGGCCCTCACTGGAGGTCTCACTGGGGGTCTCGATGGAGGTCTCACTGGAGGTCTCGACGGAGGTCTCTCTGGGGGTCTTGATGGAGGTCTTACTGGAGGTCTCGATGGAGGTTTCTCTGAGGGTCTCGACAGAGGTCTCACTGGGGGTTTTAATGGAGGCCTGGCTTCTGAACCTCTGAAACCACAGCAGGCCTCGTCATGCCTGTCACGCCTCCCCCAACCAGCAGGGGCAAAGTTCTTATGATGAGACCTTTTTGAGGGACTGGTGACCATGGGAATATAAAGATTATTTCAAATTTCATAATGCGGTAAGAAATCTTTAAGTAGTCCAAATCCTAAGTGGGAATTAAACAAGAGGAATAGAGTTGATTATCACCTGCAGTTCAAAAGAGGTTTGAGTCACTCTATGTCTTTTGGACAGATGGAGCTCTTAACCTGGGGTCTGCTGATGACATCATCATCACTATAGTGCAGCAGCAGTTTAACACATTCTAATACATCGCTTTAGCCTACCCCTGTACCCTCTGTGAAAGAACTGAATATTAATAATATGCAAATTCCTTGAAACCAACACAGTGGGGAAATCAAAAATAGCATCCTCTCTAAACATGCTGTGGACTCTGCACAGATGACATGAACAGTGAGACTGACACAGACTGTGTGCTCGAGAATTAGAAGATTAGGACCCTCCAGTAACTGTATAATCCGTCTGCTACGCCCATGCCCCATCCGAGCTCCGCCCCCCACAAACATGCTCCTCCCCTAAGATGCAGCGCTCCAGCACCCCCTGCAGGATCTGAAGCGCTCGTGCCAGAGGACAGCCCGATGAAGCACTTACAGTAGAGAGGAGGGAGGGAAGTCTGAGCATGCTCAGTAGGGTGTTTGGCTCTGTACACCAGACTCTCAGCTGCAGTGTGAGCTGACAGAGAGAAAAGGAAAGAGAGAGAGAGAAGAGAGTGAATCAAAGCCAGAGTGGGAGAGGAAGAGAGACCGAAGGCAAAATGTACAGCTTGTGCATGACGGTGAGTGAACCCCCAGAGCAAGTGTGAATGTTTGTGACCACGGTGAACATTAGTGAACATGGTGAGCATTAGTGGACCAAGGTGAGCATTAGTGACCAAGGTGAGCATTTGTGAGCTCCTGCAATTTCAGTCACTTCTCTGCATGTGCTTACCTGCGTGTACTTCCTTGCGTGTGCCCCCTCTGCGTGTGCCCTTCTGTGTGTGGTATCCTGTGTGTGCCCCTCTGCGTGTTGCCCTTCTGTGTGTGGTATCCTGTGTGTGCCCCTCTGTGTGTGGTATCCTGTGTGTGCCCCTCTGAGTGTGGTATCCTGTGTGTGCCCCTCTGTGTGTGGTATCCTGTGTGTGCCCCTCTGCGTGTGCCCCTCTGTGTGTGGTATCCTGTGTGTGCCCCTCTGCCGTGTGCCCCTCTGTGTGTGGTATCCTGTGTGTGCCCCTCTGCGTGTGCCCCTCTGTGTGTGGTATCCTGTGTGTGCCCCTCTGTGTGTGGTATCCTGTGTGTGCCCCTCTGCGCGTGTCCCTCTGTGTGTGCCCCTCTGTGTGTGCCTCTCTGTGTGTGGTATCCTTTGTGTGCCCCTCTGCGTGTGCCCCTCTGTGTGTGGTATCCTGCGTGTGCCTCTCTGTGTGTGGTATCCTGCGTGTGCCTCTCTGTGTGTGGGTATCCTGCGTGTGCCCCTCTGTGTGTGGTATCCTGCGTGTGCCCCTCTGCGTGTGTCCCTCTGTGTGTGCCCCTCTGTGTGTGCCTCTCTGTGTGTGGTATCCTTTGTGTGCCCCTCTGCGTGTGCCCCTCTGTGTGTGGTATCCTGCGTGTGCCTCTCTGTGTGTGGTATCCTGCGTGTGCCTCTCTGTGTGTGGTATCCTGCGTTGTGCCCCTCTGTGTGTGGTATCCTGCGTGTGCCCCTCTGCGTGTGCCCCCTCTGTGTGGTATCCTGCGTGTGCCTCTCTGTGTGTGGTATCCTGCGTGTGCCTCTCTGTGTGTGGTATCCTGCGTGTGCCTCTCTGTGTGTGGTATCCTGCGTGTGCCCCTCTGTGTGTGGTATCCTGTGTGTGCCTCTCTGTGTGTGGTATCCTGCGTGTTGCCTCTCTGTGTGTGGTATCCTGCGTGTGCCCCTCTGTGTGTGGTATCCTGTGTGTGCTTCCCCGCGTGTGCTTCCCTGCGTGGGCCTCTATGTGCACAAGTACAGAGTGCTTCTCTGTGGATTTCTTTCACTCAGCCTGTCACTCACACACACAAGTACATGTAGACACACACCCACATAGTAAAACCAACCTGACCTAGACTCTGTCAACTGTTGTGCTGGGTGTGATTGGTGGAGTTAATGGGGTTTAGTGGTGATTGGCCACTCTCGTTTGGGGCGTGGAGTAATTCACCCTCTCGTATGTTTGGTAAGGAGTGTGTGTGTGCGTGCGTGTGTAGTGTGTGTGTGTGTGTAGTGTGTTTGTGTAGTGTGTGTGTGTGTGTGTAGTGTGTTTGTGTAGTGTGTGTGTGTGTGTGTGTGTGTGTGTGTGTAGTGTGTGTGTGTGTGTGTGTGTGTGTGTAGTGTGTGTGTGTGTGTGTGTGTAGTGTGTTTGTGTAGTGTGTGTGTGTGTGTAGTGTGTGTGTGTGTGTGTGTGTAGTGTGTGTGTAGTGTGTGAGTGTGTGTGTGTGTGTGTGTGTGTGTGTGTGTGTAGTGTGTGTGTGTGTGTGTGTGTGTGTGTGTGTGCGTGTGTGTGTGTGTGTGTGTGTGTGTGTGTGTGTGTGTGTGTGTGTGTGGTCTCCTGGCCCTGTGTGTCTCAGGGATGCTGAAGGTCTTGGACAGCATCTGTTCCCTGCCTGTCTCCAGCAGGGCAAAAAGTCACATGGAACAAATTTGCTCTCCACCTCTATCTCCACCCCTTATCCACCTCTATCTTCTCTCCCTCTATATCCACCCCTTCTCCACCTCTATCTCCTCCCTCTTCTCCTCCTCTTGTCTTGTTATGTCTGTTCTTATGTCTGATTGGTAGTTTTGATCTCTCTTTCAACTCTTTTTAACTAGATCCATCTCTCTCTCTCCTCTCTCTCTCTCTCCTCTCCTCTCTCTCTCTCTCTCTCATTTCTAAAGCCAGTGAATGCATTCATATATTGCATGCATATATTGTATAGTTCTCAGTCAGAACACCACACCATGCTGTTTTTGTGCTGTAGGACACTGTCAGACCTCCGTGTTTCCTCTGCTGTTGCAGCTCGTTGCAGCCAATATGTTGTGTTCAAGATTTAACATGTTCACCACTGCCCACCCTTTAGAAGACATACACACACACTAGTGGTGGGCCGTTAACGGCGTTAACGGCGTTCGTTAATTTAATACTCTTATCGGGCGATTTAAAAATTATCGCCGTTAATCTATTCTTAAAGTTGGATTGGGAACTGGGTCAAAATGGGTAAGCAAACTATGATGACTTTCAACTTGATAGTTTAGCTCGGCTGTATTCCTAATCAAATTGCACAGTAGGGGCGAGAACGAGTTTTCAAACCTGTGAATTACAAATCGTACGTGTGTTTACATGGATGCAGACACGAAGTCGCCAGGTTTGCTTCATGGAAAATTCATTTTTAGGAACGTAAAGTGTTACCAGAGCGGAGCTCGGAGCGGTCCGTTTTCTGCATGGTCCTAGCGCTAGATTTTTTAACCGTTAAAACTGCAGAGGACCAAAACCGGCCTTTGAAAAAAATTACGTAATTACAAATTACATCCGTGAGGTTAAATGTACTAAATGTTGGCTTACATTTCAAATATCATGTTTAGCTGAATAACATGTTATCAACCCCTTTTAATGTACAGTATGTAGGCTTACAAATTCATGTTTAACTGAATAAACCATTGAACACGAGTAGCCTACATTTTATTGAGCATGTTTTTTTTCTTCAAGTATCAAAGTAGAACAGCGTTCTCAAGCAGTCATTGATGCATTTTGGAAACAGGAGATGAGCCCCCTGGTCTAACGCACCCTCTGTATTAAGAAACCCTATCTCAAAAACTTTAGTCATTACTTGGGTAGCACGCATATGAGCCATTTTAATATAGATTAATCTAGATTAATCTCAAGATTTCAGTGAGATTAATCTAGATTTAAAAAAATAATCTATGCCCACCCCTAACACACACACACACACACAGCCATTCTCTCTCTCTCTCGCTTGTTAAAACCGCATTTTCACCTCATTCATTCTCCTCATTTGTTCTTCATTGTCCCCTGATCATTTGCTTTCTCCCTCTCTTACTCATTCACTCTCTCATACTCTCTCTCCCTCTCTTACTCATTAATTCTCTCTCTCTCCTCCCTCTCTTACTCATTCACTTTCTCTCATCCTCTCTCTCCCCTCTTACTCATTCATTCTCTCTCTCCCTCTCTTACTCATTCACTCTCTCATCCTCTCTCTCCCTCTCTTACTCATTCATTCTCTCTCTCTCTCCCTCTCTTACTCATTCACTCTCTCTCATCCTCTCTCTCCCTCTTACTCATTCATTCTCTCTCTCTCTCTCTCTCTCTCTCTCTCTCTCCTCATTCACTCTCTCAGTTCCTCTCTTCTTCCCCCTAATATCAGTTTTGTGGTGTTCCTGATGTTGTCTTTCTTATCATTTGCTCATGAACTCATATTTAGAGTGTCAGTGCCAGGAAGTGCAGCTCTGTCTCCAGCACTGAGAGCTCACAGGAAGAGCTGTCAGGCCGCTCTGGGTCACCAGCCTCTTCTGTGCCAGAGTTCCTGAGTCTGTACATCATCGTCTTCCTTAGTTCCATCTCTGTGATTGTCTCTCTCTCTCAATTCAATTCAATTCAACGGTGCCTTTATTGGCATGACAAATATTGCTTCATTTGTATTGCCAAAGGCTGAACACTTACTATACTATAACACTATAATACATTACTATAAAACTTACAATACTCTCTCTGTCTCTCTGTCTCTCTATCATCCAGTGAGTTCAGCAGCCCAGCAGGAGGTTCTCATTGGAGAGCAGCTTAATCTCAAAGCATCTTTCATTGCCCCCCTTCTCCCTTTTCTCTATCCCAGTTTTTCTCTGTCTCTCCCTGTCACTTTCTATTGCTCTCTCTCTGTCCCTCTCTCTCTCTCTCTCCTCTCCTCTCCTCCGTCTCCTCTCTCTCTCTCTCTCTCCTCTCTCTCTCTCTCTCTCTCTCTCCTTTCTGTCTGTCCCCAGTATTCATCATTTGTACTGGAAGACTCTTTTTGTCCACTGTAATTTCCCTTGGGATATCGTGATGCCTGTCCTCTCTCGCTGTTTCTCTCTGTGTCTCTCCCTCTCTGTCTCTCTCAATTCAATTCAATTCAAGGTGCTTTATTGCTTCATTTGTATTGCCAAAGCCTGAACACTTATAAATATTAGTAACACTAGATAAAAGTTGGGCTCACAACTCTAAACATTACAAAATTGTTAAGGAGTAAACAACAGGTAAAATGAATATATACATACACATAAATACATTTCCCTAATTAAATAACAAAATCAGAAGTTGAAATCAAATAATACATGCATAAGGGGGTAAGAAGGGGAACCACATGTATATTTACATACATCAAAGACGTGTGTGTGTGTGTGTGTGTATGCGTATATGTGTGTATGTGTGTGCGTGTATGTGTGATCACTCACTGTCCCTCAGTGATGTGATGTCTCTCTTTGTCTGTCCCGCTCTGTCTCTCTCTGTCTCTCTGTCTCTCTCTCCAGCATTACCAGTAACCCTTTCTACCACACCACTTACATATACCTACAGAACCTTTGCAATTATAATTCCATTTAGAATCAGATTTATGCAGACTGTCTGATACCGAGTGGATACCCCGCACACAGTGAGCTATATGTTAATCAGACTCTGTCCTGCTTACCCTCAGTGCTGACGGGACTCATTCACTCTGGTATCACTCAGGCTCATGGGTGTGGTTGCGTTTTCGCTCCCTATCTGTTTCTGTGGCTCGCCCTGTAAGTACTTTTAGACAGGCATGAGGCGGGGCACTCCCCCTGCTGGCTCAGGACCCCCGCTGACATCACCAGAGCAGGTGAGGCGTGAGGCGCGAGGTGTCGACTCGAATGGCACTGGTCAGAGCTCTCAGTGCCAGAGTTGTTTGTGTCAGTAGAGAGGAGCGTGTCTTTGAATACTGTCCCCGCATTCACCCATGACACAGAAACAACCACAGTTTATTATACTACTAGTGACAGGTGAACTCAAGCGGGTAGGCGTAAACGTGCTTGTGAGTGTGTGAAAAGGTCAGATCCTCAAAAGGAACATCTTTCCCGTCCATACAGTGTTTTGCTTGGGCTCTAACAGAAGAATCTTCACACAAGCCGGAACCTTCCGAACTCTGGCCCCTGAGAACCTGAGTGTTTGATGTTCCCATCATCCCGGTCCCATGGGCCCAGCACCAGACTTGGAATTGGTTTTGGAATGTTTTTTGTCCTGCTGAAATGTCCTAATTCTGTGACAGGATTCAGTGTGGCAGTTCAGGCTGGTTGACACAGCTGGTTGCATGAGACGCGTGTAGCCATTCTTACAGTACATGCTCCAACCACTAGTTCATAGAAACTGCACAGCTGAAGCTAGTGAGTTGAGATTGGCCTGTGGAACAGTGTGGGTGGGGCCTGTGGAACAGTGTGGGTGGGGCCTGTGGAACAGTGTGGATGGGGCTTTTGCTTTATTACTTGGTGTGGATTATTTAATAGATGTCAACAGTGTTTTATAAAGTTACTGAATTATCCATCGATTCTAGTGTTATTCTCTCTCTCTCTCTCTCTCTCTCTCTCTCTCTCTCTCTGATGGAGAGTAGTGAAACACATCCATTATGAGTCACTGTCCTTCAGTACAGTGGTTCTAGACTGACAGAGCAGTGATTTTATAGTGGCTGAGACAGGAATAGCTGAGGGAGTCTTATCAACTTTGTGTATTATCACACTTTTTTTATTGCCAGCAGCCACAAAGAGGTTCATTCATCCTACCCGTGGCAGCCCTGACCCACTTCTCCCTGTGCCTATTATGAAACTGAACCCCGTGGCAGGCTCTACTGAGCCAATATGGCTTCAAGTTGTCATGAAGATGGATGCGGTTTGCCCTGCTGCATTGTCAGCACTGCTCATAGCTGAGCCACACGGCCCAGCTGCTCTGGGTGGATGGAATAAAGAGATTGAGATGTTGCACTGGTAGGAGATGATGGGGAGATGGAGGTGTGGGAGATGATGGAGAGATGGAGGTGTGGGAGATGATGGGGAGATGGAGGTGTGGGAGATGATGGAGAGATGGGGAGTACACACATACACACAAACTGCACGCTCTCCCTCTCTCTCTCACTGACATGCACACATTCACAATGTGTGTGTATTCACATGTTGATCTGTTTAATTCTTGTACACCCGCATACTGTATTTCATACTGCACACAGTGTGTGTGTGTGTGTGTGTGTGTGTGTGTGTGTGTGTGTGTGTGTGTGTGTGTGGTGCGTGCGTGTGTATGTGTGGGTGTGTGTGCGTGTGTGTGTTTGTGCGCGCGCGTGTGTGTGTGTGTGGGTGTGTGTGCATGTGTGTGTTTGTGTGCGTGTGTGTGTGTGTGTGTGTGTGTGTATGTGTGTGTGTATGTGTGTGTGTGTGTGTGTGTGTGTGTGTATGTGTGTGTATGTGGGTGTGTGTGTATGTGTGTGTGTATGTGTGTGTGTGTGTGTGTATGTGTGTGTGTGTGTGTGTATGTGTGTGTGTGTGTGTGTGTGTGTGTATGTGTGTGTATGTGGGTGTGTGTGTATGTGTGTGTGTATGTGTAGTGTGTGTGTGTGTGTGTGTGTGTGTGTGTGTGTGTGTGTGTGTATGTGTGTGTGTGTGTGTGTGTGTGTGTGTGTGTGTGTGGTGTGTGTGTGTGTGTGTAAATGTGAGGAGTGAAGGATTTCACACCAGCACTCTGTGTTAATCTGCCTCTTCATTTTCTTTGTGCAGATAAGTATGTGTAATTTGGGGTTCATATATGTGTGCATGTTTGTGTGTGTGTGTGTGTGTGTGTGTGTGTGTGTGTGTGTGCGTTCTTTCATTCAGAACCATAGCATAGCCTGTGTGATTGGCCCATGACTGTTTCCATGGATACTGGACGATTGCTGAACCACTACTTGCTGAAATGTTTCCAACTCCAGCATGTAGTGCGTACATTAAGTTGCCATGGTAACTCTGTAAACAACTGGGGGGGGGGGGGGGGGGGGGGGGGTTGTTGCTTGCCCATGGTCTCTGTGTTCTTCCTGCCACACACACACACACACACACACACACACACACACACACACACACAGCCTCACTTGATGTACACTGTCTGGTCCTGAGGAGGGTCAGGGTGAAGAGAGAGGGATGTTGAGTGTCTTCGTCTGAGCGGAGGAGGGGAGAGTGGGATCTGTTCATCATCCCTTCACAGAACCCTAGGAACAAAGCTGCCTGTGTGAAACACTTTCCACACACTGATCCCTAAACACTTTACACACACTGATCCCTAAACACTTTACACACACTGATCCCTAAACACTTTCCACACACTGATCCCTAAACACTTTACACACACTGATCCCTAAACACTTTCCACACACTGATCCCTAAACACTTTCCACACACTGATCCCTAAACACTTTACACACACTGATCCCTAAACACTTTACACACACTGATCCCTAAACACTTTCCACACACTGATCCCTAAACACTTTCCACACACTGATCCCTAAACACTTTCCACACACTGATCCCTAAACACTTTACACACACTGATCCCTAAACACTTTACACACACTGATCCCTAAACACTTTACACACACTGATCCCTAAACACTTTCCACACACTGATTCCTCAACACCAGGCTTGTTTACTGGGATATGTACTTGGCAGCAATGGTTTGGTTGTGATGTTGTGCTATTACATGAAACAGGGGTCCATTTTACCCTTATTTATACAGCTGTCTGCTGTCCTTATGCTCTCTCTCTCTCTCTCTCTCTCTGTCAGATCCTTTCAGCTCTTTCTTAATGATACCTCCACCCCTGGGCTTTATATTAACCTGAATCTCTATATTTACAAACGAATGGATGTGTATGGATGGACCAATGGACTATGTTCTATTTAAAGTAGCGTGTGTCAGGAGACATTTGACGTGTCTAAGAAGGTTCTCGTAGGTTGGTCTGGTGGTGTGAAATGTTTGTTCTTGCACAAATGTTCCAGTGTCTATGTTTAATTTGCATCTTTCCTGAATGACCACTTTATTAGAGACGACGTCCCTCCACAGCTCCAGCTTCCCTGTGTGGGAATAAGATACATGACCCTGGAGAGCAGGTGTGGACGTCTTCTGTGGACCAGTCTGAGTGTGAATGGAAAACCTGAGTGATTTGAGCAGCTTTAAATGAGGGTGGACTAACCAGTCTCAAGACTTGGCCTGCTTTGAAGCAAATATGTCTCATTTTACATTTAGACACTTTTTGTCCAGTTTCTAATGTATGAACTTTGCACTTATTTTTAGAGTGTGATTACAGAAGGTGATTTTGGGTAGATCAGTACGGGAGATGTGGACTTCCCGGTTCTTCTCCAGAATATCGCCGTCATTCCATAACACGAGTCATGACATGCGCACAAACACAGCTCTTGTGTACAATGCTAATGTGAGTGACACACCGGGACAGCAACTGTGTGCTAAATGTTATTGGGATCCTCAGACACATGAGGCTGATGCCTGAGGAGATGAAAGCCAGCACATCATAGCTGACTATGCAGAAACAGTCCAGAGAAAAAAAGATAAAGTTGGTATTGTCTGAAAAGAAAACACACTACATCAGTGTGTGTGAGGACTGGCCAGTGGTCTGTAAAGTGAACTGAAAGTGAATGATGTCAGCCTAGCTTCTTTCATCAAGACTTTAAATAATTAATGAGCCAACTGCCACACTGCCAATGGATCTCCTCTCTCTCCCTCGCCCTCTCCCTCTCTCTGCCTCTCCCTTTCCCTCTCTCTCTCCCTCTACCCCTCTCCACCTCTCTCCTTCTCTCCTCTCTTTCTCTCCCTCTAACCCACTCTCTCTCTCTCTCTCTCTCTCTCTCTCTCTCTCTCCGTGTGCACATTCTGCACATTTTGCTCGCACGCATGTACACACACAAGGAGAAAGGGAGAGAGACAGCGAGGGAGAGATGGAGAGAGGGGGGGAGGGCACTTGAGCGCGAACGTTGGGAGAGTGCAAGAGCCGCCATTTCTGTGAAGACGGATGGAGGGGCTGTATTCTGCGCTCCGCGGCTCAGGAGACCTGGGCTTTCTTCTGTCGAGCACCTCCTCTGGAACGCTCCCTGTCTCCATCCCGCCCTCCTCCTCCTCCTCCTCCTCGCGCTCTTCCTCCTCCCTGTCCACATGCTGCTCGCTCGTTCCAGGAGGTGCTGAGCCGAACGCGACAGCATCATGACCCATGGCAGCCAGGTTAGTGTGGAGGGGATTTACAGGACAGGGACGCTAACGTGAGTTTCTGTGTGTGTGTGTGTGTGTGTGTGTGTGTGTGTGTGGATAGCAGCCTAGTCAAAGCTCACATGCTAACTCCTCTCTTTCCATGTCGGCTCCATCCACAGTGCAATGGTGCTATGGTGTGTGTTTTCATCAGTGTGTGTGTGTACATGCATGCATGCGTGTGTTTTTTCAACTTTTTGATGCAGTGTGCGTGTGTGTGTGTGTGTGTGTGTGTGTGCGTGTGTGTGCGTGTGTGTGCGTGCATGCGTGCGTGTGTGTGTGCACTTGTCACATGTGTTTGAGATCATTTACTTGTGTTATCTGGATCAGGTGTTAGGACAGTAATTGGTTCATTTGGGTGTGAGCATGAGTTCAGAAACATAAAACACTCGGGTGCATAACTGACCTGCCTGCTGTCCTCCAGAATGTTTCACTGCAAATTTGTCATGGGACTCTAATGTCAGTCTTCGACAGTAGAAATGTGGCATAAGTTTGATTCTCCATCCCAACACTAGGACCGACTGGGATCCTAAGGTTACTGTAATAGTAAACGAGAATTAGTCATTTTCATATTAAAGTGTTTGTGTGTGTGTGTGTGTGTGCATGGTGTGCATGTGCACGTGTGTAAGCTGGTGACAGACCTTGGCAGATGGTCATTATTCCGGCCTAGTCAATACTGCTATGAAAACAGTCGTCCGGAACTGCCCCGGAGTGGCTGGCTTGGCGAATTGGAGCGGAACCTCTGGAGCAGTGCCAGCCCAAACAAGTGGGCCGAAGTTCTGGCCAAGGACCAGGACCAGAGCGTCCTGACTGGCACCACAGAAAGCAGGGGCAAAGGACAGGGCTGTGGGAGCGGGGGACGTGAGCTGGGACGTGAGCTGGGACGTGAGCTGGGACGTTCACGTGGCCACGGTCCCTTCACCTTCTGAGAGGCCAACCTAATGTCCATCACAGGTCAGGGGAGGAAAGGAAGGATGGATGGATAGAGGGATGAATCAACTAAGGAGGACCATCTCCAGCAGCTCCCTCTCTGGTGTGGTGGTGCTTGTGTGTGTTCTGTGTTGTGCTCTGTGGTGTCCGTGGTGTTGTGTGTGGGGTGCTTGAGGCTGTGTTGGTGTGGTAGTCCGGTGGTCGTGTCTAGCTGAGAGGACCCTGATGAGCTGGGGACTATATTTAGCTCCATGAACTGGATTTACACAGTACCCCTTTATCATCTAATCACTCTCTCTCTGTTATCACTCCTCTCTGTTTATCACTCCCTCTCTCTCTCTATCACTCCCTCTCTCTGTTTATCACTCCCTATCTCTCTGTTAATCACTCCCTCTCTCTATCAGTCCCTCTCTTTCTGTTTATTACTCCCTCTCTCTATATCACTCCCTCTCACTCTCTCTGTTTATCCCTCTCTCTGTGTTTATCCATCTCTCTCTGTTTATCCCTCTCTCTGTGTTTATCCATCTCTCTCTGTTTATCACTCTCTCTCTACATTCATAGCTACTCCTCTTCAAACTCCTCTAAAGCTGCCCAGTTCTGCTCTGTTTCCATGGAAACATTCTCACTTTTGGTAGGCTGCATTTATGGAAGAGAATTTGTCACCTTGCACACACATGCTTCGTGTGTGTGGGTGTGTGTGTGTGTGTGTGTGTGTGTGTGTGTGTGTGTGTGGTATTATTAATAATTACACATTTTATGAATTTGCTGAGAGCCTGGGCTTCTAGTTATGTCATTCTTCAAGCTGTCTATGGATGACATGGAAGATGGCGGGACAAAAGGTGATGTGTGTGTGTCTGTGTGTTTGTTTGTTTGTTTGTTTGTTCGTGTGTGTATGTAGGTGCATTTATGTGTGTATGTGTGTGTGTGTGTGTTTGTGTGTGTGTCTGTGTGTATGTATGTGTGTGTGTGTGTGTGATGTTTGTTTGTTTGTTTGTGTGTGTATGTATGTGCATATATGTGTTTGTGTGTGTGTGTGTGTGTGTGTGTGTGTGTGTGTGTGTGTGTGTGTGTGTGTGTGTGTGTGTGTGTGTGCGTGCATGTTTGTGTGTGTGTGTGTGTGTGTGTGTGTGTGTGTGTGTGTGTGTGTGTGTGTGTGTGTGTGTGTGTGTGTGTGTGTGTGTGTGATATGCCCAGTCAAGGCACAGCTCACACAGCAGGAATGTGAATGTGTTCTCTATTGTCTCTCACTTCTCCACATGGTTATAAAGTGTTGAGTTCACACCTCAGCTTACATACACACACATTATGTTTAATAAAACATAAAATCAAGTGGAACATGTTAGCATGATGTAATTTGCATACTAATGTCATCTGACCCCCAGTGTCATAGCTTCCAGAATATTCCTGTTGCTAGTTTAATTAGAGTTTAGCATTTAGCTTTAGCATGTCACCATTTGAGTGCTCACCAGCTTGCGGCTATCAGCACTAATCACTGTAATCAGCACACATTTGCACAAATGCATACGCACCCTGTCCCTCTGTGACTCACTCAAGGCCGCTTTGAAACCGTCATGTGTGCCGACAGTCTTGGTAGCCACAGACAGGCTGGCACGTGTGGCGTGGAGAGTGACCAGTCCGGTCCTGGTTGTTATTCGTCCCTTCCACCTGGCGAGATTGTGACGGTCGCCATTTTCCACTGGGTTACTCAGCAGACCTTATTTTGTGTGAGTGCACGTGTGCCGTTCAACAGGCCTGATTCTGTGATTGCACGTGTGCCATTCAGTAGGCCTAATTTTGTATGAGCACACGTGTGTTGTTCAGCAGGCCTGATTTGGTGTGAGTGCACGTGCGCCTTTCATCAGGCCTGATGTTGCGTGAGTGCATGTGTGTTGTTCAGCAGGCCTGATTTGGTGTGAGTGCGCGTGTGCCTTGTCACGAGGCCGCCACGAACGTGAACGTGTCACTCTGCCTCCTTACTCTCATGCTGCACATACTTTAACAGGGCACTGAGCCAAAGGGATCTCATTAAAACACTGCTGACACAAGCTTGGAAACAGGGAAGGCTTTTGCCTCTTTTTACCTTTGCATGTTGTTTTTGTTTTTGTTGACTTATGGCTGTTGTTGTTTTTCTTGACCACTGGGTGGAGATGACTGCAATGTTGGCCTTCCATAC
>NC_135212.1:33735100-33740100 GCF_052324685.1 Brachyhypopomus gauderio
TCCCCTAGTGGAATAGCCCTGTCCCCTAGTAGAATAGCCCTGTCCCCCAGTGGAATAGCCCTGTATCCCAGTAGAATAGATTTGTCTCCCAGTAGAATAGCCCTGTCTCCCAGTAGAATAGCCCTGTCCCCCAGTAGAATAGCCATGTGCCCCAGTGGAATAGCCCTGTATCCCAGTAGAATAGCCCTGTATCCCAGTGCAATAGCCCTGTATCCCAGTAGAATAGCCCTGTCTCCCAGTAGAATAGCCCTGTCCCCCAGTAGAATAGCCCTGTCTCCCAGTGGAATAGCCCTGTATCCCAGTAGAATAGCCCTGTCTCCCAGTAGAATAGCCCTGTCCCCCAGTGGAATAGCCCTGTATCCTAGTAGAATAGCCCTGTCTCCCAGTAGAATAGCCCTGTCTCCCAGTAGAATAGCCCTGTCCCCCAGTAGAATAGCCCTGTGCCCCAGTGGAATAGCCCTGTATCCCAGTAGAATAGCCCTGTCCCCCAGTAGAATAGCCCTGTCTCCCAATAGAATAGCCCTGTCCCCCAGTAGAATAGCCCTGTCCCCCAGTAGAATAGCCCTGTCCCCCAGTAGAATAGCCCTGTGCCCCAGTGGAATAGCCCTGTATCCCAGTAGAATAGCCCTGTATCCCAGTGGAATAGCCCTGTACCCCAGTAGAATAGCCCTGTCTCCCAGTAGAATAGCCCTGTCTCCCAGTAGAATAGCCCTGTCTCCCAGTAGAATAGCCCTGTCCCCCAGTAGAATAGCCCTGTCCCCCAGTAGAATAGCCCTGTGCCCCAGTGGAATAGCCCTGTATCCCAGTAGAATAGCCCTGTATCCCAGTAGAATAGCCCTGTCTCCCAGAATAATAGCCCTGTGCCCTAATGGAATAGCCCTGTCTCCCAGTAGAATAGCCCTGTCCCCCAGTAGAATAGCCCTGTCCCCCAGTAGAATAGCCCTGTGCCCCAGTGGAATAGCCCTGTATCCCAGTAGAATAGCCCTGTATCCCAGTAGAATAGCTCTGTCTCCCAGAATAATAGCCCTGTGCCCTAATGGAATAGCCCTGTCCCCCAGTAGAATAGCCCTGTATCCCAGTAGAATAGCTCTGTCTCCCAGAATAATAGCCATGTGCCCTAATGGAATAGCCCTGTACCCCAGTGAAATAGTCCTTAAGACCACATTTGTTACTCTGCCATCTGGTAGTATTGGACTTGTCTGCAAAGTTGGATTGTCTTGTCTGCCCCTCTTAGTATCAGCCACCAAAAGCTCTTATTGTTTTCCCTGGTAGTTAATGGCTAACTAACTTTACATGTTCACCTGTGAAAGGACACACACATACACACACACACACACACACACACACCACACACACACACACACACACACACACACACACACACACATACACATCTTCAGTTGTTCCACAAGACCTCTTCTCTCAGAGAACATGAGGGAAAGGGAGAGAGACAGAGAAAGAAAGACAATCAGGGAGCGACAGACAGAGGGAGAGATAGATAGATGGCAAGAGAGAAAGAGACAAGAAGAGAAAGACAGAGAGGGAGACAGACAGAAGGATAGAGAGACAGAGAAAGAACAAGAGAGAAGCAAATCTGATGTCCTTATCTTAGTTAGCATTTTTTTACTTCAGTGTATTCCATTTTGGTTCAGTCTGATGTTCTACAGTTTTTGGTGTGTTGTTATTTTGTTTGTTTGTGTACATTTATGGTTTTATTGTCTATCCTCTATATAACTCTTATTCATTTGTATTTTAATCATACACACATTTGATTTGATGTGAAAGAGTGAGAGACAAAGAGAGAGAGAGAGAGACAGAGAGATGCAATGAGATAGAGAGCATGAGATTTCACAGGGTTCTCCCATCAGTGGAGTCTGTCATCCTCACGGGGAGGGGCAGAGATCATGTGACTATATTTGGTGATCTTTGCACACCACCCACCAAGAGCAGGACGTGGTGAGTGTGGACGGAAGGCGTGTTTAGGAGGATGGGGTGTCAGAGTGGATGGAAGGCGTGTTAAGGGAAGTGTCTGAAAGTGCCTGGCACAGACTGGCACAATCTGATAAGCGATAAGATAGGGTGGGTGACTCTCACATGTGACTCCTACATGTCTCTGGGCTGCACTGGAGGATGCACCCGTCTGCTGTGAGGACAGGCAGTGAGAACTGAAGGAGAATCTCTGAGGTGCCAGCTCTCCATCACCCTGGAGGCTGGAGAGGAGAGCAGAGCACTGCTAGAGAAGAGAGGAGACGTCAGCGCCCAGGAGGCAGCCTGTGAAGTTTCTGCTGGAGACTCCTCATTATCTGCGGCTTCTGTTGAGAGACAGGAACAGAAAGAGAGAAAGAGAGAGAGAGGGATGGAGAGAGACTGGGAGAGAAAGACAAACTCTGGATGACAGAGGGTCAAAGCAGCAGGCTTATAGACAGGAGACCCTCGTCTACCTTTGGCTTTTTCCAGCCCAGCATTGGTGTGAAGGACCTTGGCACTACTGGGCACACACACTTATCCAGCAAGAAGATAAACAAACTAGAACTGACTCCAGCATAATAACAGATCTGTGTGCTAGGGTTACTATAGGGCAGTGTGTGTGTGTGTGTGTGTGTGTGTGTGTGTGTGTGTGTGTGTGTGTGTGTGTGTGTGTGTGTGTGTGGTGTGTGTGTGTGTGTGTGTGTGTGTGTGTAGGAGGCTGGGTGTGACAAACACTGCAATCATGAGGCACTCGTCAGCACAGACCTAAAACGTAGACGGCTCCCAGAAGTGTATCTTCTTAACGCTCCTGTGAGATCAGGTGGAGCTGAACTCCTGCGGGACTCTTCAGCACAAACTTTCCAACAACCTAAATTACACTGGGCACTTGACCTTGGACTGTTGGGGTGCCAAGCTCGGGTGGTGGTGGGTCTGGGTGATGAGTGGGAGACGGGAGAACTCCAGGGGGGGAGTGGGGGGACCTGCTGGAGCTGGAGGAGGCCCTGGCTGGGTGGCTGCTGCATGGCTCGTCCTGGGACGAGGGATGGTCCTGGACCTCCACAGAGAGCCAGGTGTGGGAAGAGGAGGAGGATGAGGACGAGGACAAAGATGAGGACATACCTGCTGTGAGTTGTATAGTTGTGGTTGGAGGTATTATAGATGGTGGTGGAGGAGTGGCGGAGGTCAGGCTAAGCCACCATTTTGCTTGCTGGTGTATTGAAGAGTGTTTGAGTGGCATTTGAGTGGTGTTTGAGTAGCATTTGTGTGGGAATTGAGTGGGCTTTGAAGAGCCTCCTGTGTAGTATTGGATGGGGTGTCACTATTCTGAGAGGTTTAGGCAATGTTGATGAAGTGGAGGGTTTATTACCATTTAGATGTTTATAAACCCTGGGACCTGCTGTTTGGGGTGTTAGCTGGTGTTTTATGAAGGAGGGCAGATCGGTGACGGTGACAGTGTGGGGGGTTGAGGGCCTGCATAGCAACTGTGAGAAATTCAACACTCTCTATGCCCTCAGGATTTTAAAGTGCCTGCCTATTGTGTGTGAGTGTGAGTGTGAGTGTGTGTGAGTGTGTGAGTGTGTGTGTGTGTGTGTGTGTGTGTGTGTGTGTGTGTGTGTGTGTGTGTGTGTGTGTGTGTGTGTGTTGTGTGTGTGTGATTGATAACGCTGCACCCTTCACCTGCTCCAGTGGACACAAGTCTTATTTGGTCTTTTTGCTTCAGGGCGTTGTCCAGTGATGACCATTGACAGACTTGTGTTTCCTTAGTAACGCCCGCAGGCAGTATTCCACAGTGACCATGACAACTCCTTCACACTGATTGCCCAAGAGTAGTCCTGTTAAATGATATGGGTATTTTCTTTAACGCGTTACCACTGGTTTTCGGATCTTGTTGCCCGGGGGAGGGGGGGGGGCAGTATCTTTGTGAGTGTGCGTGGGTGGTATGTGCATGCATGCGTGTTTGTGTGTGCATGTGTGTGTGGTGTTGTGTGTGTGTGTGTGTGTGTGTGTGTGTGTGTGTGTGTGTGTGTGTGTGTGTGTGTGTGTGTGCACACGTTTGTGTATGTGTGTGTGTGTGTGTGTGTGTGTGTGTGTGTGTGTGTGTGTGTGTGTGTGTGTGTGTGCGTGCGTGCATGCGCACACGTGTTTGCGCACACATGTATGTGTGTGTGTGTGTGTGTGTGTGTGTGTCTGTGCATGCATGTGTGTGTGTCCTTACCTCCTGCTCCATGTTTAATGCAGGTTCTTAGTCCCACCTACAAGCAGCGAAATGAGGACTTCCGGAAGCTCTTTAAGCAGCTTCCAGATACGGAGCGACTCATCGTTGGTAGGTTCTGCACCAAGATGCACACACACACACACACACATACACACACACACACACACACACACACACACACACACACACACACACACACACACACACACACACACACACACAGCTTAGCTCTATCTGGACTCTGCATGCTCAGTGGTGAATTACTTGATGTGGTTCTAAACCCATGTATGCTACCCCTGCCATAGAAACTTTGAGATTTGACCCTTGACCTTTGATCTATGCAGACTACTCCTGTGCTCTGCAGAGGGACATCCTGTTGCAGGGTCGCCTCTACCTCTCCGAGAACTGGATCTGTTTCTATAGCAACATCTTTCGCTGGGAGACACTGGTATGTGTTTTTTATTTTTTTATTTAAGTATAATGATTAGTTCAACACAGTGAGTTTATAATGTTTTGATGTTTTGACTATACTGATGATCACTACATCGATTATCATTACACCGATGGTCACTACACTGATGATCACTACATCGATGGTCACTATACTGATGATCACTACATCGATTATCATTACACCGATGATCACTACACTGATGGTCACTACACTGGATGATCACTGACTACGCTGATGATCACTACACTGATGATCACTACATTGATGGTCACTATACTGATGATCACTACATTGATGATCATTACACCGATAGTCACTACACTAATGATCACTACACTGATGGTCACTACACTGATTGTCACT
>NC_135212.1:33747600-33952600 GCF_052324685.1 Brachyhypopomus gauderio
CAAAGCTCTCAAAAGCTCCACGCTGAGGCGAAGGAAAAGGGCCCTCCCACACCTGCGCTCTCCACACCTGGAGGAGACCCTCAGCCCCGTAACCACGCCCACTGATGAGGACGTCATTCAGAGAATCAAACATGTGGCAGGTGTGCTGATACACACACACATATACACACACAGATGTACTAACCTACATGTACTAACTATAGAGAAACCGTTGTTAGTGAATCATGTATAATGATATAATGACTAATAACACAATATAATGATGAGGTAACTGGTGTTGACTTTGCAAATAGGTTCCACCCAAACAAGACACACCCCTGAACACACCCATGGGGGCTGGGCCTTCTGCAGCATGTCCAAATTGCTGCTCATTGTTAGTTTTGTGTAAGTATATGTTGTATAGGTTCATTTATTACACACTTCATTGTGTAAGTATATGTAGTATATGTCCATTCATTACATACTTCATTGTGTAAGTAATTACATTCTTATCTCTTATACTCTTGTTGTTTTGTTGTTCTTTTAAGTCCAGATGTTTTTTTATCTCAATACACTGAAACTGTTGTTGTATTTTTCTTCATGTGACTGTGTGTGTGTGTGTGTGTGTGTGTGTGTGTGTGTGTGTGTGTGTGTGTGTGTGTGTGTGTGTGTGTGTGTGTGTGTGTGTGTGTGTGTGTGTGTGTGTGTGTGTGTGTGTGTGTGTGTGTGTGTGTGTGTGTGTGTGTATCTTTGGACCTCTCCTGTCTACTCTTAGGATCTGCATCAGGTATATGCCATTACTTCACAAATAAACATTAGCTATAGTACAAACATCATATGATGAATCACCTCACAGTCACTACACTGATGATCATTACACTGATGGCCACTACACTGATGATCACACTGATGATCACTACACCGATGGTCACTATACTGATTAATCACTACATCAATTATCATTACACCAATGGTCACTACACTGATGATCACTACATCGATGGTCACTATGCTGATGATCACTACATCGATGATCATTACACCGATAGTCACTACACTAATGATCACTACACTGATGGCCACTACACTGATGGCCACTGCACTGATTGTCACTACACTGATTATCATTACAATGATGGTCACAACACTGATGATCACTGCACCGATGATCATTACACTGATGGCCACTACAATGATGGTCTCTACAATGATGCTCACAACACTGATGATAACTACACCCTTGGTGCTTTCTAGTCTAATTTCAGCTTTGGGATTCGATTGTGTGTGTGTGTGTGTGTGTGTGTGTGTGTGTGTGTGTGTGTGTGTTTGTGTTTGTGTGTGTGTGTGTGCACACTCTCCCTAGTTTGGTGTTGCTGGTTTTCCTTAACATGATGCTGTTCTATAAACTGTGGATGCTGGAGTATTCTGCTCAGAACCTGAGGACCTGGCAGGGCCTACGCCTGGATGAGCGGTATGACACACACCATACACACACACACCACACACGCACATTCACCACACACTCACCACACACACACTCACACACATTCACCACTCACTCACCACACACACACACACACACACACACACATACAAACCACTCACACAGACACACTTACCGTATTTTCCGGACTATAAGCCGCTACTTTTTTCCCCATGATTTGAACCATGTGGCTTATAATGAGGTGCGGCTTTTCTGTAGACTTTTCTTCACCTGTCAGGGGGCGGAGCAGAAAGTTAATCAGGTGGTAAGTCAACGTTGTAAATCAAAGAAGAAAGTGCTCAATTTCATTTACCACATGCAAGCAGCAGGCACAACAGAGAAATTTTGCCAAACCAACATGAGTTGGTGAGAATTCCGACTCACCTCGTTTGTACACGCATTAAGACGCTACAGATGATATTCGGGAGTTACAGTGATTATAATTTAGTTCATTGAGCACTCAAGTTTTGTCCTAACTAGATATTTAGACAGAATACTGCTGTAATACTGCTGTATTACTGTGACGTCGTGGTCAGAGGTGAACTTCAGTATAGCCAGTGTGTAATTTATTTAAAATAATTAACACCCTTGAGCCAGGACTTTGGACATAGATAATGCCGTGCAGTTCGCTGTGATAATTAAAGTCTAGCTCTTATTTATGCATAGAAACATAAATCGACAATATAATCTCTGTAGCGTCTTTATGCGCGGATAAACAAGGGGAGTCGGAATTTGGCACAACACCGGCTGAAATCCAAATCTGTCGCACATGAAATGCTACAGGCACCGTTCAGAAACTGATCAGTTCAGTTAAATGTATTCAGTTCAGTAGGTATATGCGGCTTTTAGCCCGGAGCGGCTTATACAACATTTTTCATCTTTTAAAAAACTTTGTAGGTGCGGCTTATATTGAGGTGTGCTCTATAGTCCAGAAATAACGGTACATCACATTTACATTACACACTAATCAAGCAAACAATTTTTTTTTTCATTTTTTTATAGTTTCTGTGTATATTTTTTGTGTGTGTGTGTGTGTGTGTGTGTGTGTGTGTGTGTGTGTGTGTGTGTGTGTGTGTGTGTGTTGTAGCAGATTACCAAAAACGCAGATTGAATGGGCTCAACTGCTTGAGTCTCAACAGCGCATTCATGAAGCTGAGCTGCAGAAATGGAGAGAGATCATCAAATCATCAGTGCTGCTGCTGGACCAGGTGCACACAAACACACTTCCTCATATGCAAACAGAATACCATTTCTGAATAAATTAACCATGTTTAGTGATATTATTACCTATATTGTGTGTGTGTGTGTGTGTGTGTGTGTGTGTGTGTGTGTGTGTGTGTGTGTGTGTGTGTGTGTGTGTGTTGTTTTTGTATATGTATGTGTGCGTGTGTGCTCAGATGAAGGACTCCTTGCTGAGTCTACAAAGGGGAGTTGGTTTAAGAGACTCTGGTGCAGACCCAGAGGAAAAACGGACTCGCTACCACTGACAGATCTCCTCCAGGCCACCAGGGCATGCTGTGCAATGTAGAGTCATGTATGAATGAGTGTTTGTCTGTCAAAGTTGCATATCTGACCAACAAAGGCAGAAAACGCAGGCCCCATCTGGGCGTGCATAAGGGCGTCCTACCATTTGGGGGACATGGAGGAATGAGAGCGGAGGAAGAGCGGGGCACCATTTGCTGCCAAGCCTGTCAATCACAGTGGATGGCCAGCCCCCCAACATCAACGCTCACCGAGGCTCCACTAGCTGTTTGGAGTCAAGAAAGGATGGTGTTTCACAGACGAGTGCTCTCTCTCCTCTTCCACCTTCCCCTTTTTTCCACAGCCTTTTGATTTTCTCAAGACACGGTGACATTAGTGAAGAAACCCTCAGAGTAGAGAAGTATGGAATTCAGGGGAGATGGAGGGTTTTCCTGTAGTCTCTTCTTAACCCTCCTGTTCCTGAGGCAAAGTGGTTTGAACTTGTTTCTTTTGAATTAGATAAAGGTGTGGTTTATATTTCTTCCTGTCTTGTTCTATGACTGCAAGGCTGCCGTGTATCTATTCCTGTCTTATTACCTTTGACCAGGAAATGAAACCTGCACTACTGAAAAAAATGCCTTTAGGGGGTTGTTGGGCTTGTAGATTTTAGATGTTAGATCTGAAAAACCTTGTTGCCTACTGATCCTATATGGCTAGTTAAAGTATTAGTGTAGCCGTGTGTTCAAACATGTGACAATGCTGAACCGTGTGGTGAAGTCCGAAGTTACATGTCAGATATTCTCGAGTTTAAATATCTCCTCACGCCACCCGCACTCGCCTTCAGAGTGGAGATGTGGAGGTTTGAGAGTGGGCCACCATCACGGCTGGCTTCCCTGCCTGTTCTGCGGCATTAGGGTCGAAGTTCAGTGCAGGGGGGTCAAAGGGTCACTGCATTGCAGAAGCCATTTAACGAGCACACTGGTGCATTTTACGGGCGTTGCTCTGATATGTCTGACATTACTGGTCCACAAAATTGGAAAATGAGCTAAATTGAGATTGAACTTTGATTAGAAGGTCTGGGAGCTGAACATTACTAAAGCCAGTCACATTAACCAACCCTGGTGATCTCAACATTCAATAACCCTACATTTTAAAACCACAGCAGTGAGATGTATGTGGCACATATTTAGGAAGGACATTTATGGCAAAATTTGTGACCATTTCAGTCAGGCAGCCTTGAGGTCACTTGGGGATGATTGTGTTTATTTTATTTTATTAATATTTTTTTTTATTTTACAGCATTTGTTTACTAAATTGTGATCAAAAGTTCTGAAAAGGTTTAAAGAGTGTATATATAAATATATAATATATTTCAAATTTGAAAAAAAAAAAAATATATATATATATATATATATAAATATATATATATATATATATATATATATATATATATATATATATATATATATATATATAAGTATATTTAAATAACTATAGACAGAAGATATTTATCTTGACTCTAGGGAGGATTAAATATGTAGAGCTGTTTAACAATGTTTAGTTCGACATGTAACCAGCACACGTCTGTGACATGTGTATTCAGTGTGTGAGAGAGAGACTGATTGTGGGTAATCTGATCATGTTTTTATGTACTTCTGAGGGCTTTTCTGGCAAATGTGAGGTTTCAAAACGATTCCAGTCACTGTGTTGGGGTTTTCTGTGTCAGACATATGAAGCCAAACTGCCTTAGCCTTGCAGTTCTGTCTGCCAGTCCATACAGAAACCCACCACCACCCCCGTCCCCCTTCCTGGCTTCGGTGAGCTGCAAACACCATGAGCCACCATCTTGGCTCATGCAGGGCTCCAGCTCCCCATACAGTCGCATGTTGTCTGCATTGTTCAGTATGGACGTCTTGCCATCAGCTGCGTGCGGTTCACTCCCAGCTCATCTGTTTGTTTAGGGCTGTGTGCTTCACCCCGTTCTGAATTCCATGGATGTCTGCTTTTGCACACCGATATGTCGGCTCAAGTAAGCTGAGGAATATTGTGGCAGTAAATACAAACGGCATAAACTCAAATACAGTATTGCTAGGGACTAGTTTAATGTTTGAGCGCAGAAGGTCCAAGCTGAAGAAACCAAGCACTTTATGCTGTCTGAGAGAGACCACAAGCCTCATAGGAAACAGCATGGTGGTGTTCAGCATATGTTACTGAGCAAAGTGTTGTATGTGTGTGTTTGGTGTCACAAGACTTTAGAAACTCAATCGATTCACTCCTGTGTTTTGGAGAATCACCTCAGTGCTGGGGTGCAGACACGGATCAGTGGAGCAGGGTTCAAGCAAGTTGACTTTGTTTTCATTTTGATTTTTCTTCTTTGTTTTGTTTTGGGGTTTTTTGTGGATCAAGTTTATTTGTGCAAATTGCTGAAATTTCTGTAGTCTTACTACAATAGTGTGTTTTGTGTTGACATAATTTAATTAATTTTGTTTTGTTTTTTTCTGAGGTTTGAGGTGTTTCTACTGTTCTGTGGTGTTTACTCAGGTAGAGGTAAATTAAGTCTGTACGGTACTCACTGCCCCACACGTCTAACTGGATGGAGTCTTCAGACCTGACTGTCTGCACCGAGGACGCTCACTTGTCATTCCGTCAGTTATCTGTGCTCTGTTTGCTGTTTCGATTAGTTAGAGAAACATCTTAGTGACATGTTGATGGTTGTGAATGTTTCAGGCATGGCAAATGCAATAATTTCCTCATAAAGGTTTGATTCATTATTCCTTGATGTCTGTCTGCGTATCAACCTGAGATTTTCTGAAGAGAATTGTGATGTTTCTTTAGTGTCAGTGTTACTTCTACAGCTTCCACCGCAAATGCACTTTCTGTCTGCTTTGCTTTCTGGTCTTTGTTCAAATACCTTTGTGAAATCGAACACTTCTAACTTCTGCTGGTGTGCTGGAGGTGATTCGAAACCAAAACACTGAATGATTCAATGAATAGCACAGTTCACCTTGTTCAATCAGAGTCTGAGTCAAGTGTGAGTCAGTGTCAGGAGCGTGTAAAGACCCAGTGCACAGAGAAACTGCCACAGCCAAGGCCGTTAGTGAAGCAAGAATGTAGTGTCCATGGTAACCCACGATCTTTTGACTTAACTGTCTCAGCAGCACTGTGGTGTGACTGAAAGTTTGTTGACATGGCAACAACATCTGTTCAGCAAACTCAAATAACTCAAGTTTTTTTTGTTTGTTTTTTTTTTTTTTTATTGACCATGTATTGACCGACTTCGCAGAGGTGTAAACTTTATCAACATCCTGTGACTTAACCACGTGTAGCAAACGTGCAGCAGAGAATCTTAATGTATATTTCTTTTCTTTTTTTAATTTATTTTTAGAGCTGTTTAGATCTATATAACAGAAGGATAGATTTATATATAATATATGAGTACATATGCACTGTATGTAAATGTAGTGTGTGTGTGTGTGTGTGTGTGTGTGTGCGGTGTCCAGCACTGACACAATGACAGAGTCTGCGCTGTGCGTAGGTCTCCAAGCAAGACTACTTTACCTGATCGAAACTGAGTGGCTTTCTGATCTATGTGAATTAGGGAGGCTGAATAAATGAAACCGAATCAGAGTGGCTGTCCGTGTTCTTTAAAACTAACGTCTGTTCGGCCGTGCACTTCACTTCTCTCTGTTATAGAACGCACTGCGATTTAATATGACACCCAGACGACTTTTAATCGTCAATTTGGAAAAGATGAACCTTCCAAGTTTGCTGTGCAATACCATCTATGACCATTAGATGGAGACATTATACTGTGCAACAAAGATAGATTTTAGTTGTAATAGTTATAACTCATAATTCATTATATAATTAATATTATTGTAATATTTAACATATTATAATAATGTTCATATATCTTACATGTTTAATGTAGGCTATTTTATGCTGGATTACGTTACAGTAAGTGAATCCTTGAATTAATTTCAGCACTATCCTGTTGTCAAAATCAAACGTTTATTGTCTTTCTCTGATAGTCTTGATAAACCAGAGCCATACACTCAGTTTTACTCAAATTTAGGTTAGGTTTAGGTTTACTAAAATTTAGGTTAGGTTTCCCTGCTTTATTGCTGTACCAATAGGATGCCATACATTTCACATTCAATTTTGAATTGTAATCCACCAACTGCTCTTTATATTTATACACACACAGGGATAAGGAGAGGGAGAGAGAGGCTCAAGGTTTACAGACAACAGGATGTTTTACAGGTCCTCTATCAACTGTGCAAGCAGGCGGTAGTAAAATAACACAAGTTACCATCAGTGAGTTAACAGTAAATTAACCGGGAAAATGTCTGATAGCTTATAGGTAAGACTGCAGCAGTAATATTAACCAGACAGGTTGGTGTATAATTCAGTAAGGCTTTAGAAAAGACTGTGGAAGATTCTCTTGCTCATACATCCCAGAATAACCCTTTCTCTGTTAAGTCATTGATTAGACCGAAGTCATTTTTCCCTTCAAACTGTCGCAGACTGCTGAATAATTAAGCCCGTGTCCAATTAATAACCTGAGGATATTCGCTCGCATGGCTGATGTTGGAGATGGTGCGAACCTTGACGAAACTCGGCACGAGGGATGAGATTCATGCAAAAGCCAATGCTGGATAAAAGCCTGTAGGAATCGTCGTGGGTGGGTCGCGTTGAATTAATAACCCTAGAGTTTGCATCCAGCAGCACTGGATGAGATAGCAGGAACATTTTTATACACCGTCGACAGGGAGCGTTGATTTCTGTACACAGCGGGATGTGAGAGGCGTGAGAGGGTCTCGGGCACCCATGCGTGTGTCGCTGCAGCTGGAGAATCGGGACTTCACGAGAGGAATGCAAGCAAACCGCACAGAGACACGGCGCTCGTTTTGGGGAATGATTATTCTCGCGCTTCTCTGAAGTAGAGAGGGGGTCTGTGCGCATGTTAATGAGACATCGAGATTTATAGCTTTTGTTCAGTGGAAAAGGCTTCGGGGATTCCTCATGCACCGCGGAATTTCTCTCCAGATGACGAGCGAGAGAAGTCGCAATAAGGATCGCGTGGAGGCCAGTCTGACCTGGCTGTGGGAGCTCGAGCTTCTCAAACAGAGACAGGAGAGCCTCGTCCTGGGTGCCTTGTCCCTGGGGGACACGGTTCCGGGATGCCCAGCGTGGGGCGACCTTCAGCCGGCCCGCTCCGCCGAATCGGGTCCCAGCAGAGAGCAGGAAGACTTGACTTTGAGACGACAGCTGGTTGGTATCAACATCTGCAATCTGCTTCAAGCACGCAGCCGTTGGAAATGTTTCGACTCTCTTTAAGACTCTGTTAATGAAGAAAAGGCAATTAATTTGAAGGGCGCGTAATTAAATTGCATCGTGCGTAAAGGCAGAGCTAGTGAAAGTCCAGAGACAACTATCGCATGTGTACAGGGGACGTTGAGCAGCTATTGGGGTTAAGGATTCCCCTAGTGCTCTTGATATATTTAGTTTTGCAGTTTGCCTTAAGGCTACCGTGTAAGCGGCATCTGAAAGCGTGACCGTTCGAACGTTTTGCGACGCGCGTGCTCCCGTTATCTGTTAGCTAAAGTTGTCTTGTAAAATTCATCCTCTCGCCTTTGTAGTGTGAGTGGCCCCGCTTGACAGACGTGATTGATGTCCTGTTAGGATGGGGGTGGAACACCGCTTGTTGGAGGTTTCCCGTTTAATGATCCATTGTTCCTTCCTCTTCATCTCCCAACCTATAGGCCCTTTAGGTTTAGGCGTATCCCTAAACATTCAGCAGACCTACATCATAAAAAATAATTGGTCTACAGTGCTCCTGACTGTGTTTCCCGCTTTTTGAGTATTATTTAGCTGTAATATCTGTACTGCATTTTGGCCGCACTACAGTTGTAAACACATAGGCCTAAGATTTCTTTTATGTCTTCTTTAAACCACAAGTGATACGGATGTGGTCTTTAAAAAACAAATAAACAGAAAAACAAAAGTACATATCCACTAAGCTGTTGACAAATTGTGATTGTATTTATTTAGAATATGGCAAACAAAAATGCCTACAGATAAATCTCGCACACTTTTGCAAGTGACGTGTCCTTCAGTACCTCCTCGCGTGCGCATCGTGACCCACAAACAGTTTTCAATAAAGGTCCCGTCAAAAGGCGGTGAGCGAAATCAAATAAACAGTCCCTCGTTCCCCTGAGTCCCCCCATCAAACAAAAGGCGCGCATGGAGTGGAATACTAATAAGATATAGTCCCCCAGGAACGCGCGCGTCGCAAGCTGAGCTTTGAACCCGACCCGAGCTCGCGCCCATATACCAGATGAGCTGTCGCTGGCCCGCGGGGAGGAGGAACCGCTCGCGCCGCTCCGGTGGGCACCGGGAAACATCTCGAATGCTGATGAGAAGAGCAAACCTCCTCACTTAGCCAGTCTAGAGGTTTAAGATTGTGTGCGTTAAATCAAGTAATTCTGTAGCATTTTAGGCTCGGTCCTGAGTTTTGTTGGTGTCCATCTGGGCGCTGCACATCACGGCGTGTAGCTGTCAGGAAAGCTTTTTACATTGCAACCGGTAATTAATTAATGGTCTACATTAAGATATTACGGTCAGCTCCAGTCTAAGAAATAAACCCTCTGGCAAACGAGATTTTTCAGTTAACGTAAAGCACTGTTGCACCTACAACCTTTAAATCCTCATGCATTCACAAGTCATGTGTTTAATTAGCTCATTACTGTTGCGATATGTCCTCTTACCCCCAGTCCGGGGGGCGTTATGTCGAACGCGAGCGTTAACTGCAACGCTCCCGGCTGAGAGTGAATTAGAAATGCAGGTGACGTCGTATTTAGTCGTAATCCTGGCGGGGCTGCTCATTAGAAGCGCGGATAATAGCCTGTAAAAGCCCGGTACACCGACCTCAGCTTGACAGAGTCCCTGCGGAGAGTGTGTGTGTACGTATGTGTGCACGTGCGAGTGTGTGTATGTGTGACAGAGAGAGAGAGAGAATTAAAGCAGGTAAAATGTAGCCTGGTTACTGAGGGCAGTGTTAGGGTATAAGGTCACCCTAACCCTAGGCATAACATTATTATGCAGTTATTTACAAGTCATTTGAATCATCACACAAAGTAAGACAAGGCTGTGTGTGTATGTGTGTGTGTGTGTGTGTTTGTTGTTTGTGTGTATGTGTGTGCGTGTTTGTGTGTGTGTGTGTGTGTGTGTGTGTGTGTGTGTGTGTTGTGGGGGAGGGGGAGTGTGTATGTGTGTGTGGGAAAGGCATTTTTTAAATCAATATCGCTCCCCCGTTGCTGTGTGATACTGAATATGTAGTGTGTGTGTGTGTGTGTGTGTGTGTGTGTGTGTGTGTGTGTGTGTGTGTGTGTGTGTGTGTGTGTGTGTGTGTGTTGCGATGACAGAACCATCTGGGGTGTCTGTGCACCTAAGCAATAACATATGAAGATTAATTATGAATTAGAAGTAAAGGTCTTGAAGGGATACAAGGGCTGCATTGATGGTTGTGGTCCACTCCACACTGCTCCAATGTTCAATACTCACAGACTCATCAGAACACTGAACTAATGTGAACCAACATTTAGTCACAGACTCAACAGGACACACTGAACTACCTGTTCGTGAAAGTGTCAGGGCATCGATGAACATAACAGAGTGAACTTTTAAAAATGTTAACACTTTTCTCTCTCACTCTCACACACTCTCTCTCTCTCTCCCTCTCTCCCCCTCTCCCCTCTCTCTTTCTCTCTCCCCTTCCCTCTCTGTCTCTTCATCTTTCGCTCTCTCCCTCTCTCTTTCTCCCCTCTCCCCTCTCACTCTTTTTCTCTCTTTCTCTCTATCTCCTCCCTCTCTCTCTCTCACCCTCTCGCCCTTTCTCTGTCTCACACCCCTTCTTTCTCTGTCTTTCTCAGTTCAGCTCTGCCATCATTCACTTAAGTGGGTTGCTATGGTTGCCTGCTGTCCTAAAGATTTTTTAATTAACTTTGGTTTGATCGTGATTATTTTCCGATAGCTGACTTCAGGTTTCAGCGTCTTCCTGAGAACATTATTCAGCAGAGGAGCTCAACGATGTTTCTGGAGAGGGCCTGAATTCTTTTGAAAACATGACTCATTCTATAAGGGCCACAAAGGACTGTGGGTATTATTGACAGTGTGGGACCACTCCACCCAGCTACAAAGGTAGCTACAAACTCTGTTTATACAGTTCTGTCATTCTGAAGGAGGTCTGTGTCCTGCACCACCCACAGGCCTACACACTCTTCTTGAATTTTTAGTAATGCGTTTGTGGGGAAATCTAAAGGTAAAGTCCGTAAAACCAAATCCACCTCCCAACCTTTGATTTCTGCTGCTGAGAAAATCTAACAAAGACACAAATGTTCAGTAAAACAACATAAACCAGCTGCACTCAGAGCTCAGAGTGATACTGGAGCTCAGTTGAGAGGGAGAGGGTCGGTATTTCTCTGCTTACACTGGTTCTCCTGAAGCCAGTTTGCAGACAGTTGTTTTGGAATATGTTTGAAAATAGCACTGGCATGCACACGCATGTCGAGTGGCTCGCTGGGCAAGTGTGTATGCATGTCTGTGTGTGTGTGTGTGTGTGTGTGTGTGTGTGTGTGTGTGTGTGTGTGTGTGTGTGTGTGCTTGTGTGTGTGTGTGTGCTTGTGTGTGTGTGTGTGCTTGTGTGTGTATGTGTGTCTGTGTGCTTGTGTGTGTATGTGTGGGTGTGTGTGTGTGTGCTTGTGTGTGTATGTGTGTGTGTGTGTGTGTGTGTGCTTGTGTGTGTATGTGTGTGCTTGTGTGTGTGTGTGTGTGTGTGTGTGTGTGCGCGCGCGCACGTGTTTCTGCAGAGCTCTTAAGAGCCGCCTGACTTGCCTTTAATGATTGATATGTCAGTCGGACGTGTTTGCCATGAGCTTGCGTAACGGAGTGTTTTTTTATGTAACAGAGTTTAGTAATGTGCATAAACAGAGACATCAGCAGTCGGTCCAACCTGCCAGCTCAGTCTCTGTGTCCTTCTGTCCTTTTCACATTCGTCCATGTCTGTACCCTCACCTCCACCCCCACCCGCCCACAACCACCACTGTGTTTTAATTAGGATGGCAGACGCACTGTGTGGTGGAGGACTGCCCATGATTCAGCGTGTTCTCAGCTCTGGGCCGTTTTCGCCAGGATTATTGCCTTCAGAACTCCTGTCCAGTCAAACAGTTGCCACTAATTAGCCCCATATTTAAGTCTTTATGGGACTGATGACTCCGCTTGGTCCTGCATCTCGCTAGGGTCTTTACAGCAGATATCTTCTGATGCACTAGCTGTCCTTGTAGTGTGATACAGATGATTGGCTGATTGGAGCGTGTTCTCCTGGTGGTTCTGGTGGCTGATGTCAGGCTCAGAGCCCTCAGTCCTCCAGGACGAGTGGCTGTGGGGTATCACTGATGTTGACGGTGTGTTCTGCAGAATCGCCTCCAGGGTGCCCCCAATGGGCTGATGATGGTACTGCAGCAGCAGCTCAGCGAACTGAGGGGAGACATGTGTGAACATAGTGCAGATGACGACCTGGACAGTCCTTCCAGCTCAGGTACTCTCTCTAGAGGCTAGAACATGCATGAGCATTTAATTAATTCATTTTACACAAGTGGCTCACCGTGCGATAAGATTAATAGTTCAGCCGGAAAGTGATGTTAGTTTTGCAATGTTAATGTTAATGTAACTCTGGTCAGGTTTTTATGAGCAGAGTGAGATCCAGTCCCCCCCAAGGCGTTCTTCCAGTCTTCCCCTCTCCAGCCACAGACCCAGCTCCATGGGTAGGTGACCACACCATAAGCCGCCCATTACACACACACACACACACACACACACACACACACACACACACACACACACACACACACACACACACACACACACACTCATGTGTTCCATTTTTTGTATGATGTGTGATATAATTAGTATTAATTTGAGTATATTAATGCAGACTTTCCTATGCAGATGCCTACCTGCTGGACTGGGAGGCTCAGAAGGACTCCCCCCCACGCGCTGCTTTGCCACGGTCCTTCTCTGCCCCCTACCCGCCTCTAGAGGGCATCGCTGAGGGAACCGAGGAGGAAGAGGATGATGAACGTGGAGTGGTGATTGGAGAACCTATAACTGGGACTGAAATGGGCTCCATGGCGGAGGTGGATGAGGGCCTCTCCGTGGAGCTGGAGGAGGGCCCCACTGCAGAGGACATTCAGCAGGCATTGCGGGTGGAGGCCTACATCCTGGGCCTGCTGCGCCGCTGCTCCATCAGTGCCCCTGCAGGCTCTTCAGCAGGGCTCACTACATCCAGCCACTGGCAAGAGCTACACCCGTATTCACCCATCATGCCCAGCTACTGTGACCCCTCACCCAACCAGTCAGAGTGGCAGGAGTGGGGCGCACTCGATGAGGGTGAGGATGGCGGAGAGGATTCCCAAGAAGGGTACTACATGTCCCATCTGGAAGCCCAGGCTGGGCCACCCTCCCTGGGATGTGAAGATCCAGAATCCTCCCTGGAGATGGAGCCCTATGGAACCCTGGAGCCTTGCAGTAGCAGTGAGGTTGATTCACTTCAGCGCCAAAGAGGCTACCTAGAGCATCACCCTGCGACCTTGGACTCTCGGAGTTCCTGTTACATCCATACTTGTGCATCTCCACCTTTAACTGCTGAAGAATCTGTTGAACAGGACTGGACACCTCGGTCTCTGGAGCATGACCCTCCAGGGCCCTTAACCAGAATACATCAGGAGAAATGGTGGTCGTCGGAGACGCACCCCAAGACAGCTAGTCGATCCCAATCTGAAGGTAGCTTCCCACCCCGAGGGTGGACTGTCCAACCAGAACACAGATACCACACTGTGGGTCGAGGCATAAGTGACCCTCGCATCGAGACCGATTACCTGTCCAAGCGGCGTCTCTGGAGCTCATCGGCAGACCTCAGTCAAGAAGACGAGGAGACAGCGGTCAGAGCGGAGCAGCACATACTGGCACACACACGCGCGCCTAGCCACACCCTCCCGCATGCCTGCACTCAGTACGTGGACCAGGCCCAGTTCCAGGAGGCGGGGCTGAGTGGCGGGGTCCCCCGGGGCGAAGGCTCCGACACCAGCTTGAGCGAGACATGCTCCCCTGGTTCCAGCTCCACATCCAGTGACTCGGATGAGAGCGCCGGCCTCGTCTGGCCCCAGAGGCTCCCCCCACGTCTGCCTCCTTCCTCCCAGGACGGCCCCGGCACCGTGGTCAAGGTCAAAGCCTCGCACGCACTGAAGAAGAAGATCCTACGTTTTCGGTCCAGCTCGCTCAAGGTTATGACAACCGTCTGATCCTGTGCAGTCACTCCATCCAATCCACCAGTGTCTGTCTAATTTCTGGGTGAGAAATACATCTAAAATATGAAGCCGGCTGCTTGGAAGGGATGGACCATCGTTGACATGTATACACTATTGTTTCTCTGCGTGAGAAAGACGGAGCACTGTTCTTATTCCAACTCTTCTCTTCTGGCTGTTGTCATTTGGACTGTTCCCTCTGGACACCCTTACCTCAGACTCAAAAGAAGCCACTGACTGAGACGCCGTCATGCTGCTGAATCTAACGTCGATGTCATATCCTGTCCTGGGATGGGTGTGGCAATAGATGCTCCACTGCACCTTTTCTCATATTTTCATTGTGATTTTACTCTCCTGTGGTCTCCTTAAGACGTTGTGTGTCTCCTTGGCACAGTCTTAACTCTCTACTACATTTGCATCACACACATGTAAAATTCATTCTTGCAGTGCTGAACTTACTAATGGATCAGATAAAGATACTTTAAGATCAGATAAATACTGTACTACAAACACTCCTTCAAGACTGTGTAACAAAATGCAAAGGGAGACCTGAATTATTTGGAATGGAATGTCCTTTACACCCAGGTTTGTAATGCTGTTGTCAGCAACGATTGAACAAGTTTCAACAACAAATTTGAACCAGATGAAGTGCCTGTTGTGGCCTTCAGCGCGTAGCTAAGCAGTCGCCCATTTTCACTCCTGTTTTTGTCCCTCTACACTGTTCAGCTTTATACTGGATTATGAATTAATTGCAACAGAGAATCTTGAGTAAAGAGCTGTGTTGATTATTCCTGTTTTCAGTGTAATCACCACATGCTTGTCAGACATATACATCGTACCTTATAAGAGGGTTAAACGATGCCCCTGATGTCAGTTAGGCTTTTAGCCAAACCAGTCATGAAACCTCTCTTAACAGATGGATGAAGGTTTGCTCTGAGTGCTTATGAGGTGTATATTTGTCTGCTGCACAGACTTCCTGAGTCTGACTTGAGACTAGCCATCCTTAAACATGAGCGCTTGTAGCACCACCTAGTGTTAAGGAGGAATTTCAGCTGTCACTGTCTTGCTATAGCACTGCCAGCCTCTATATGGGGGTTAGCCATGCCTTCCGCTGTAAAAATCTGTACATAGACCACCATTTGACTGGCCATTGGCCATTGCTGTGAATGCACTGTAGTGTCTGCACTACTAGTGTAAACTGACTGTGTATACTCACTGTACATAATGAAGTACAGAACTGCCTGCGTTTGTTGTGAACTTTAGTCTTTGTCATATAGGGTTTTAGAGGAACCTTTTCTAGTGATTGAAAAAACTTTTGTTCCCTGAAATTGCATGTTGACAATAAACTTTATTTATTAATAAGCTGGCATGTAAACTGTGAAATATTTTTGGAATATTTTTGGTTAGTCCTTGTGTTAGAACGTTTGCTAGTTCTTCTGTGTACATTCACTGGTTCTTCACAAGCCCCCCACCTGCATCTGTGTCCCTCCCTGGCGTTGCAGTGCCTGTCGGGCTCGTGCCAGGTACTTTTGTTTATGTTTTGGTTTTGTTTGTGTCTCTGCCCTGGCTTGTGTTCTGCAATCTCCGCCTTTTACTGTCCCCACCTGTGTCTTGTTATGCCATAGGTAGCCGGTGCATTTATACCACATGTGTTCCAGGCTGTTTTGGCCAAGTCTCTCGTGTTTCTTGTCCCTGTGGTTTTCTGCTAATTAATCCCTGGTCTATTTGCGTCCTGCATCTTCCTCACAGCGTGATGAAAGATCCACCTGCAGTGGATGCAGCGGAATGACTGGTGAGTAAATCCGATTAGACACAGGCTGTGTGAGGTGATCAGACACAGGCTGTGTGGAGTGATCAGACACAGGCTATGTGGAGTGATCAGACACAGGCTGTGCGGGGTGGTCAGACACAGGCTGTGTGCGGTGGTCAGACACAGGCTGTGTGCGGTGGTCAGACACAGGCTGTGTGCGGTGGTCAGACACAGACTGTGTGAGGTGATCAGACACAGGCTGTGTTTGGTGGGCAGACAGACTGTGTGAGGTGATCAGACAAAGCCTGTGTGGGGTGATCAGACACTGGCTATGTTAGGGGGTCAGGCACTGTGTGTATTCCCAAATCATAATCAAAATTTCTCAGAACAACAGTTCCCACTCTTTTAGGCAAGCTGCAAATGTTTTAGCAAATCTCTTCAAGCGGAAGAATATGAGTATTCACAAGTATCACATTTACTAGATTCATATATCATGCGGCTCAAACTTGTAATACTGAAAAGTTGTGCTTTTCCCTTTTCATCAATCACACGCACTGTCATGTTAGCTGACAGGTGCTTGCTCATCATTTCTGGATCTCATCAAAAATATACATAGAGCTTGACTGTGTTGAAATGACTCCTGTTCATGAATGTAGAGACATGGTCAGGTAAACAAGAAAGAGAACCAGCTGCCTGTTCATGAAAATGGGAGAGGAAGAGGAGGAAGAATGCCTGGTGGTGTAGCGAGGGGAGGACAGCACAACAGAGGAAGAACTGTGAGCAATCCCACATTGAAATATGGGCCACAACACATGATAATGTAATTAACCATGGCTTCATGATGTTGTAATTAACTGTGGTCTTACAGTGGCAGAGGCTGGTCATCGTATGCGAACCACTAGACAATGTCTTCAATTATCCTAACGTCCCACGGGGAATATAATATATTCTGTTTTACAGTGTGTATGGCTGCATATTCAGTTCAGTTTATACAGAAAATAATGGAACTGAGGAAGTGAACTCCCTCACTCCCATGTGAACGAAGCTTCAATAAGGCAGAGTGTGCCACAACATCTAAGATAGTTGTGAGCACACACGTCTCCAGTACTGGTCCCTAGAATACCTGGCATCAACCAACGTTCTGGGACACCCTTTACAGAGGTCTTAGCCCTGAGAATAAAGAATGTTTGGTAACACATTACATGGCAAATGTTGTAGTTGTGTGGAGTAATGAAAATGATCACTGTGCAAATGACACCAGGGGATTGGTTTGCTGATGGTGGAATTCCTTCCAACAGTGAGAACCATGTTTCTGACTTGTTAGCGTTCAGTGGCTAGACACATATTATTAAATATAACATTGAGTCATTTTCTTTGCCCACTGTAGCATATAGATGTTTAATATACCTGAAAGAGCCAGTATAGATAGGCTACCTGTCACGGAACAGCTCCAGACCCTTCCCTGTGGGCGTGTCATTATGTCGTCTGCGTGCAGTTATGTCCATGTTTGTACTTCCGTGGGTGTGGGTTGTTTGTGAGCGTTACACCTGTGCCTTGTCTCGAGGTCACGTGGGTCTGTGTAACTCACCTATTTAATGTGCGTTCGCGCAGTGTGGTGTGCTCGTCTTTGTCTAAAGCTACGTGTCAGCGTGAGTGAGTGTTTGTGTGCTACTTGCGCTCCGCACCAAGCTATTTCGTGTTGTGTCCAATAAATGTTGATTGTGCACCGTAATCGTCGTGGTGTCTGCCTCCTGCACCCAACGTTACAGAAAGACAAGCCGAATAAGAAGTATGCCAGGATACGCCACCCGTGCCCCAAAGGGGAAGAGGAGAAGCCGACGTCACCACGGCTCTTCCCCGGTTCGGCGCCGCGAATCCCCTGTCACCGAGCAGACCATGCAGCAGCACCCCATGTGTGCGTACTTGCTGTGCGCGGCTCGAGAGACGGAGGATGAAGAGATGGCAGACGGTATCTGCCAATCCGCGGTCCGCATATGGAGAGAGTGGCACCCTCCCGCGTCCCTAGGGCGGCAACCCAGAGCGGTGGGCAGCAGCGGATCGGAGGACAGGAGAGCACCGCCCCTGGACTTCCCGGAGGAGGAGTCCAGTGAACCATTCATGGTGGGGGTAGGCGCCTTTGCCCTCACTCCCCCCGAGGATGAGTTCGGGAGTGAGGACTCCGGAGAGGAGGAGAGTGAGGGTGAGGCCAGCTGCCCTTCCCCCACATCAGTGGCTCCCCTGACGTCGGACGAGGAGAGGGAGACCAGCCCCACGCCATCGGTCTGCTCCGATGCCTACGAGCACCCCGAGAAGGCGGAGGGTAATATCAGTCCTCCCCCATCTGTGTGCTCTGACTCGACGGTGTACTACGGAGAGGGGGAGGACGTTAGTCCCCCTCCGTCTCTGCACTCCGAGACAACGGTGTGCTACGGGGAGAGAGGGAGCGCCAGCCCACCTCCGTCCGTTGGTTCATCGTCCTTGGTGAGCGAGGACAAGAGCGAGGAGAGTGAGGGGGAGAGCCTTCCGTCAGTGTGTTCGCTCCCGACAGTATACAAAGGGGGAGGGAGCGGACCGGACAGTCCGCTCGCGTCGGAGAGTGGGGACTCCTGTGGGGAGGAGCCGATGGAACACTCCCGATGCGAGACCACCGCTCGGTCCATGGACTGGAGCGTGGCCGAGGAGGAGGAGCCGGAGATGGACACCACCCCTGATACCGGTTCCAGAGGGGGCTGGCCTGGCAACGGAGGGGCTTCCTACAGGGGGTTCCCGGAGAGGGAACGCCGGCAGGCCTATTGGACGGCAAGCCCCTACGGCCCTCCTGGAGGAGGTAGCCGCGGACCCGGGAGGAAGGTCGCCGCGAGACCCGCACCCAGCGCGTCCGCCCGAAGCACGGCTCCCAAGCGGTCGACAAGTCGCGCTGCACCCAGCGCGTCCGCCCGAAGCACGGCTCCCAAGCGGTCGACAAGTCGCGCTGCACCCAGCGCATCAGCCAGCCGTGCGGCACCTGGCGGGAAGCGGGAGGAACAGGCAGGAGGAGAACCGCCTCCTGCAGCGTCTCCAGCCTCCGGAGCTTTCTCGCCGCTCCAGGCTGTGCCCAAGGCGGGAGACGTGGCTCCGGGGATGAATGTCTGTGTTCCTGTGTTTTTGTCTGTCCCCTTGTGTCTCCCTAACCCACTGTTCCCGTTTGTGCCCTTCGTGTTTACTGTGCCAGTGTGCGTGTTTGTCATTGTGCCCTTGTTTAATGTTTTCTCCCCTGTCTTCCCAGGGAGGGTGTGCTAGAGCTGCTCGCGGCGGTTCCCGCCGTCGGGGGTGACAGCTCTCGGAGGCTCGTGATCCCGGTGGCTCCGGACCTGCCCGTCGGTGTTGGTTCGGGGCTTTCCAGCTGCGCGGGACGCTCCGGGGGTAGCGAGCCCCTGGTGGCAGGTTCTGTCACGGAACAGCTCCGGACCCTTCCCTGTGGGCGTGTCATTATGTCGTCTGCGTGCAGTTATGTCCATGTTTGTACTTCCGTGGGTGTGGGTTGTTTGTGAGCGTGCTCGTTTGTTACACCTGTGCCTTGTCTCGAGGTCACGTGGGTCTGTGTAACTCACCTATTTAATGTGCGTTCGCGCAGTGTGGTGTGCTCGTCTTTGTCTAAAGCTATGTGTCAGCGTGAGTGAGTGTTTGTGTGCTTCAATCAATCTAGATGTATTATGTATAAATATAAAGTGTATTTTATGAACAGAGGCCATATTTTAATGTTCTTGTTATTATTGAGGGAACATGTGTAACAGTATGGTTGCTGAGAAAAGAAGTGCCATGGTGATCTCTTTCAACAACCTGATAAAAACCTTTGAAAGACTTGTGTATATGGCCCTTGTTGACAGATAAACAACGTCTAGAATATTATGAGTAAAGCACTTTGATGAAGAGAGCAGCCAGAGATGTTGAATTACTGTACTTTAGAAGGTGTACCATGATTGTTTAGCAAGAAAGCAGACAATTCATTCTGACCAAAAAAAAACAAGCAGGCGCAGAACCTCAGATTCCAGTAAACCTCACTAGTAATGTATTTATAGATTTCTTTGATAATAAAATAGAGAATATTAGACAAAATATAAAACCTTTTATTAGCAATACAACGGATATGTCATCTGGTTTGGTTGATATTGATTTAAATTACATACCGGGAGAAAAACTTGATGCTTTTCATCCACTCCCACAATCAGAATTAGAGAAGAAAATTTCTTCCTTAAATTGTACTACCTGCACTCTAGACTCGGTTCCCTCAAAGTTATTAAAAGAGGTATTACCAGCTGTAACTGAACCTCTTCTAACTATAGTTAACTCATCCATTACAATAGGTCACATGCCCAAATCATGTAAATTAGCAGTTAATAAACCTCTGATCAAGAAACCAAATCTTGATCCGACTGTGCTATCTAATTATAGACCCATTTCGAACACATCATTTATATCTAAGATCATAGAAAAAGCTGTTGCCCAGCAATTATGCCTATATCTGCATAGGAATCACATATTTGAAAAGTTCCAATCTGGCTTTAGGCCCCAGTACTGAAACAGCATTAGTCAAAGTAACAAATGATCTCCTCCTTGCTTCAGATCAAGGCTATGTATCACTGTTAGTGCTTCTTGATCTTAGTGCAGCTTTTGACACAATTGATCATAGGATCTTGCTAAAGCGGTTAGAACGCTGGGTTGGAGTCTCAGGCACAGCCCTTTCATGGTTTTACTCTTACTTGACAAATCGCCATCAGTTTGTAGAGCTCAATAATATTCCATCCAAACGTACAATAGTTAAATATGGAGTCCCGCAAGGTTCCATCTTAGGACCACTATTATTTACATTATATATGCTACCATTGGGCACAGTTATAAACAAACATGGTGTCAATTTTCACTGCTATGCAGATGACACTCAACTTTACATATCAGCCAAACCTGATGACAAACTCAGTTTAGGAAAAATTGAGATATTAAATGCTGGATGTTTCTAAACTTCCTCCAACTAAATGAGGACAAAACAGAAGTTCTCGTCCTGGGCCCTAAGGCCTCTAGACAGAAAATTCCAGATCTAATGCTTAATCTTGCAGACTACCCCATTACACCTGGCACAGTAGCCAAAAACCTAGGCGTCATACTCGACTCCGACCTATCATTTGATAAATACATAGATAATACTACTAGGATAGCTTTTCTACATCTCCGCAACATTGCCAAATTAAGAAATGCATTATTACAGGATGATGCAGAAACATTGGTGCACGCCTTTGTTAGCTCTAGATTAGACTACTGCAATTCACTACTGTCAGGATGTTCAAATAGGAATCTAAATAAACTTCAAATAGTTCAAAATACCGCAGCCAGAGTTCTGACCAGAACTAGAAAATTTCAGTATATTAGACCAGACCTATCAGCCCTGCATTGGCTCCCAGTTAAATTCCGTATTGATTTAAAAATTCTATTATTAACTTATAAAGCACTGCATGGGCTTGCTCCTGAATACCTCCAGGAACTTATTTCCTACTATGAACCCCCACGTCCACTAAGATCACAGGGTGCTGGTTTTTTATTAGTTCCACAAATTAATAAGGTAACAGCAGGGGGAAGAGCCTTTTCTTATAAGGCCCCCCAGCTTTGGAACAACCTTCCAAAATGCGTATGGGACTCTGACACAGTCACAATCTTTAAGTCTAGGTTGAAAACCCACCTATTTGGTTTAGCGTTTGATAATTAGCATCCCCCCTTAGATAAAGGTACAGATCCAGGGGTTCATAGACGAAGGGTTTTATGGTAGACTGAGGCGCTGGTGCTGTCGTCCTGTCACTGCTCGTGGTCACTCAAGTTTGTTGACAGTGCAGTGGATGGATGCCATGGTCTCAGAATGCCCCCAAGCCTATGTTACCTTCTGGTTCTGCCTTTTTAGCTAGGCTGTAATAGTTTAACTTAATGCCAGATTTGCTGCCACACTCCAGAAATGTGTTTAATTTCATCTGTCCTGTATATGTCCTCATACAGAGCTAATTTTTCCCGTTTTATTTTCTCCACATGGCTGCCCGCCTGTTCGAGGAAAAATTAGATGAGGAGAAACAAGCGATCCATCCAGTGCCAGACACCTACTGCCTGACTGGATAAGCCTACACCATGATGGACATTACATATTTTCCTTTTCTTTATTTTTTTCTGTCTAAATTGTTGTTGTTGTTGTTGTTGTCATGGTGACCGGTGTCGGCCAGAGGAGTATGGGTTCTCCCCCTGAGTCTTGGTTCCTCTCAAGATTTCTTCCTCATGCAAAAAAACTAGGGAGTTTTTCCTTGCCACTGTCGCCCTTGGCTTGCTCACTGGGGGCTAGGACTCGGCACTTGTAAAGCTGCTTTGTGACAACAACTGTTGTAAAAAGCGCTATATAAATAAAATTTGATTGATTGACCCACTGTGGACAGACAGGTTAATGGTTGGACAGTCAGGTCTGTGGACAGACAGGTCAATGGCTGGACGGTCAGGACTGTGGAAAGACAGGCTAATGGTTGGACAGTCAGGTCTGTGGACAGACTGGTCAATGACTGAAACGTCAGGACTGTGGACAGACAGGTCAATGGCTGGACGGTCAGGACTGTGGACAGACTGATCAATGACTGGAGGGTCAGGACTGTGGACAGACTGGTCAATGGCTGAACAGTCAGGACTATGGATAGACAGGTCAATGGTTGGACAGTCAGGACTGTGGACAGACAGGTCAATGGCTGGATTGTCATGACTATGGACAGACAGGTCAATGGTTGGACAGTCAGGACTTTGGACAGACTGGTCAATGGCTGGATTGTCATGACTGTGGACAGAATGGTCAATGGCTGAACAGTCAGTAATGTGGACAGACAGGTCAATGGCTGGATGGTCAGGACTGGACAGACAGGTTAATGGTTGGACAGTCAGGTCTGTGGAAAGACAGGTCAATGGCTGAAACGTCAAGACTGTGGATGGACGGGTCAATGGCTGGATGGTCAGGACTGTGGATAGACAGGTCAATGGCTGAAAGGTCAGGACTGTGGACGGACAGGTCAATGGCTGGATGGTCAGGACTGTGGACAGACAGGTCAATGGCTGGATGGTCAGGACTGTGGACGGACAGGTCAATGGCTGGATGGTCAGGACTGTGGACAGACAGGTCAATGGCTGGATGGTCAGGACTGTGGACAGACAGGTCAATGGCTGAAAGGTCAGGACTGTGGACAGACAGGTCAATAGCTGGATGGTCAGGACTGTGGACAGACAGGTCAATGGCTGAAAGGTCAGGACTATGGACAGACAGGTCAATGGCTGGACAGTCAGGACTGTGGACAGGCTGGTCAATGGCTGGATGGTCAACACAGCATTAGTCGTGTTGTCCATAATGGAATGTGTTTTCATCCCCAGAAACCTTGGCAAACTTAACACATTTGTCACACTTCTCACTCGTTGCTAAGTAAGAGTTATGTGATACGGAAGAGAAGGAAAGATATCTGAGAGTTGCCATGGAAACATCAATTAACTATTTTTTAAATAATGAATCCTGTTGTAGATGAATAAATCATGTTGTACAGTGGGGAAAATAAGTATTTAGTCAGTCACCAATTGTGCAAGTTCTCCCACTTAAAAAGATGAGAGAGGCCTGTAATTGACATCATAGGTAGACCACAACTATGAGAGACAAAATGTGAAAAAATGAGAAAATCATTTTGTCTGACTTTTAAAGAATTTATTTGCAAATAATGGTGGAAAATAAGTATTTGGTCACCTACAAACAAGCAAGATTTCTGGCTGTCACAGACCTGTAACTTCTTTTTAAGAGGCTCCTCTTTCCCCCACTCATTACCTGTATTAATGGCACCTGTTTGAAGTCAGTCCAATCAGAAAATGGAAGACCTACAAGACCACTACTAATCTCCCTCGATCTGGGGCTCCACGCAAGATCTCAGCCCGTGGGGTCAAAATGATCACAAGAACGGTGAGGAAAAATCCCAGAACCACAAGGGGGGATCTAGTGAATGACCTGCAGAAAGCTGGGACCAACGTTACAAAGGCTACCATCAGCAACACGCTACGATGCCAGGGACTCAGGGACTTGCAGTGCCAGACGTGTCCCCCTGCTTAAGCCAGTCCATATCCAGGCATGTCTGAAGTTTGCTAGAGAGCATTTGGATGTTCCAGAAGAGTATTGGGAGAATGTCATATGGTCAAATGAAACCAAAGTAGAACTATTTGGTAAAAACACAACTCGTCGTGTTTGGAGGACAGTGAATGCTGAGTTGCATTCAAAGAACACCATACCAACTGTGAAGCATGGGGGTGGCATACAACAAAGTATTGAGATGAACTTTTGTTATTGACCAAATACTTATTTTCCACCATTATTTGCAAATAAATTCTTAAAGTCAGACAAAATGATTTTCTCTATTTTTTTTTTCACATTTTGTCTCTCATAGTTGAGGTCTACCTATGATGTCAATTACCGGCCTCTCTCATCTTTTTAAGTGGGAGAACTTGCACAATTGGTGACTGACTAAATACTTATTTTCCCTACTGTAGATATCCTATCAATCCTGTTGTAGATTGTTGCAGATAAATAATTCAAATTTTACGGACAGGGTCTACAACATGCTGTGTAAGACCAAACGATTTATTGTAAAACCATCAGGCTAATTTAGGTGATTATTAAGATCACCAGAGATTAATAAAAAGATTAATTGTCACACAGTATTGGACAGTATTTCACAAGTCTTCAAGAAATATAATGTAACTTTATTGATACAAATGGACTGTGCATTTTCACATGGTTGAGGAGCATACATGCACCCAGAAGGAACAGAAACCACAAGAGAAGCACTTCAAGAAGACCAGTTTCAGCTGCATGAATACATGGGGCTGGCAGTGAGTGAGCAGGTTCTGCATTCCAAGCACAAAGAATTTGACAATAATGCCTGTGGAAAGAACATCTGCTCTACCACAGAAGAGAAGTGACCAGGGTTATGAAACCTCTTCCTTATACAATTTATTTCCGTTATTGCTTTTACTTCTGAAGGGTTGCCATGGTGCTCTGATAAATTTAGCTGTGTGGTCAGGCGCTTTTGGTGAATAGGGTGGTTGGGAAAGAAATATTACAACTGACTCAGGTCACATGACCACAATCCTTTACACCTCAGTGTCAACCCACACCATCTTGCTGTTGCACAAAAACCTAATTAGCATGCTTGTCAGTTTTAAAGTTTGAATTGAGGCGTGTTAACATAAAAACATGAGTGTCGTTTTTTCATGTTTTCATGTTCATGTTTCATGTGATGATGACATTATTTACATGTTGCTGAGGGTAACTTGAGTTAAGCACAGAGCACAAAGTATCTATTTTTTCATTGTGTAAGTGGTTGTAGCTTTTATATGTAATTTCACATCTGGCTACCATTTGTATAGTGATCACTGTGATCCAAGCGTCACTGCTCTGTTGAGCATGTGCATTAGTTACTAATCTGAGATTTGACATGAAGTAAAATGAGGAGGATTTCCCACAGCATGGATCAGTACTTTTGCTTAACATCCTCAATGCACTGTTTGCACAATATACACACACACACATACACACATGCACAGGATGCATATATAAATTGCAGCTTAAAGAGTTCTGGGCAAGCTTGGTGAGGTAAAATGGTGATGACCCGTAACAATATTATAATTAAGCCGTGCATGAGAAGGTACTTGGCCTGCCATGCTGTGGGGCGATGGGCCCTTTCAGCTGGGTTTGTGCAATGTTGCATGCATGTTGGTGTCAGTGGTGCTCTTGGTGTTGGCAGTCATGCTGTGCCCGCGCGACGGCTCCTCCGAGGCGAACTGGAGCACACTCCGAAGAGACTTGGTGATGCTCTCGCGGAAGCTCCGCCCCAGGCAGACGTAGAGCAGCGGGTTCAGGCAGCTGTTGAAGTAAGCCAGGCAGAGAGCCAGCACCTGGGCCAGGCGCAGATTGGCCTTGCTGTCCAACCCATCGTGGTACAGTGCCACCTCGGCGATGTCCACCGTGTGCAGTGGCGTCCAGCACAGGAAGAAGCTGAGCACCACGGCGAGGATCACCCGCAGGGTGCGCGCCGATCGCTGGTTGTGCTGCCGGCCCGGCCCGCGCCCCGCCCTCCGGTACACGCGCCAGTGACTGGTGGCAATGACCAGGAAGGGCAGTAGAAAGCCGAGCAGGACGCGGCTGACCACAAAGCCCCAGGCCTCTGCCTGGCTGTAGTAGCCAGACATGCACTTGGTCTTGGAGTTGTGCTTATCCAGCATGGTGTGGGTGAACTGTGGGATGCCAGCCAGCAGGGAGAGGCCCCAGGCGGAGAGGCACGCCCAGCTCGCCCAGCGCGGATGCCTCCAGTTCTGGCACCAGGCCGGCTGGGACACCAGTAGCCAGCGGTCCAGGCTGATGAGGGTCAGGAGGAGCACGCTGCAGAACATTAACATGTAGAGCAGGCCGGGCAAGACCTTACAGGCCACCTGGCCAAAGGGCCAGTGCTGGTCCTGCGCCAGGGGCACCATGATCAGGGGCAGTGACAGGCAGCACAGCAGGTCGGCCAGAGCCAGGTGCATGAACCACAGTGCGTTCACCGAGCGTGCCATCCGGAACGCCGTCACCCACACCACCAGGCCATTGCCGGGCACGCCCAACAGGAAGACGAGGCCGTAGCAGACCAGAGCAAAGGTGTGGCGCCAGCCCACGACAGACACGCCACCCTCCAGGTGGAAGGAGCAGTTTTTGAACGTGATGCAGGGATGCGGCGTGAAGTTCCTGTACAAGCTGTCAAAGTCAAATTCAGAGTCGTAGTCTTCGTAGTCATCCATTTTAACTGTGATCAAAACAAAGAGACAACAGGGAAATGAAGCAAACCAGTTGAGAAATACGTGCGTTTGCATCATCACTAATGAACTACCACACATTTATTAACACTTTTATGAAGGACAAAGACAATAGTTCACTGCATGCCGAGTTATCAGGGAAGTTTTGAGAAGTACTCATTTTAATTTGTCATCCCTGGGATTATGATTTATTATGCAATACATTTTAAGAGCAAACCTGAATTCTGCAATCCAAACATTAGATTCATATTGTTTTAATATTACACAAATGTCTTATATCTTTAACTGAGGCTACCTGTCACGATACGGGTGCCCTCTTGCCTGTCAAACTACCAAGTTTTATTTTATTTTTGTATATTTGCCTGGATGACATGTTAGCCAGAACAATAAGAAACCCCACAAAAATGGGTAAAAAAGTCCCAAGATACCTTGACCTTATTAGAGCTGTTTTGTGACACCACTCACCACACCTCTAATGCCAAACTATCGACCGAACTAAGTCTCAGCTTAGTCTCAATTATGTCTTCCCTGCTACTGCCAGAACAGTTTTCAGAATGGAAGGACATAATCAATGTCATTTACTGTTCAAATAGCCAAAGTTCACAGAAACATTAAACAGGAATAAAAATCAAACCCTGAAACATTCTTCTATAAAAATCAAACCCTGAAACCCACCTCTGCCTGAACCTTCGCTTGCTGGGTTTACGGTGTCCTGACAGCTTCACACGAGGCTCCTCTCTGGGTCCGATCGCTCTTGTGCATGGATGCCCACACACTTGCCATACACCCCGTGCCCGAGGGAAGGAAGCGATTGCTAAACATCCAACAGCTACCCCACCACAACTGTGCAGCACTGTGCATGTCACAAGACATCACTCTGATTTCTTTTGCTGAGAATGTCAAAACGCATGGATTTAACAGTAGAGTGAATTTGTAAAGTGTGCTTGGGTTCTGAGAAAAGTGCTACAGAAGATTCACTTCATTCATTTGTTTACAGGTTTTGTGTATGGTATGCACAGATTACAAATAGAGTGTTAATGAAAGCCAGGATGAGCTTCCATCTGACTACATGCCTGACCCCTTTATTCGGGTTTAACCAAGGTTATGGAAATGGATTCATGTGAACTTAAAAAGCATCAGATGTTTGCAAGATTGAAACACAACACTTAGTTTAGTCAGATATTGTACAATGCATGATCGCAGTATAATAACTCATTAGTTTCTTCGGTTCTTACGCTCTTAAGGGAAAACACTGAATAGTTTCTAGGGACGAAATATCATACTTTGGAATGTACATGTCATCATCCAGAAATCGTTTCTTCTCCAATTTATACATCATGGGAAGAAGTGAAGTCACTTTGGGGAACGTGGTGTTTGAGCACTGCAGGATTCGATTTTTCTGTTTTCATCACAGAAGAAGCACCCTGACTAAAGCTGCCTTTGAAGAGCCCCGCCACCTAATTCTAAAGGTCCCTTTCCTTTTACAGGAGAGTCCAAGCTGCCAACCTACTAAGCTGATCACAGAGAAAAACGACAATGAGGGAAAAAAAAATGAAAGAAATAAATTATGAAGAATTTAATTCATTTCATCAAAGGACAGAAGGCTTGGCATTTCAGTTGGTTTTAGGAAACCACTTTACCTTTGTTATTTAAGAAAAGATCCAGTGACGCAAGGCAAGCCCTTTCCTCCATGTTTGATGAACTTCTTTCGTTTAACACAGTACAAGCACATTCTGCAGTTTCCCCTCTGTTACTATGATACAGCAAAATGTGGTACATAGGAAAATGACACACTTTCATCTGAATGGACTAAAATCAACAGCAGACACTTGTTGAGTGTGGAACTGTTGGATCAAACCCAAAACGATTCAGACACTCCTCCACTATCCTGAATTCAGGTATTTCAGCCACACCCTGAGAGCCATATTAAATCCAACCAGTAGCGAACCGTGACCATTATACCTGGGAGAACAGGAGAACAGCTCAACGTGTCAGGAGTAATATAAGAGGCAAGGGAGGGAACATGAAGCCCAGGTGCAAGACCTGGAGCTTCTACCTGGGTTACCTGTCGGTCTGTCAACCAGAACACTGGCAGACAAACCAACATTGAAACAAGAAAAATGAAACAGCAGAGAAGACAGACAGAGAGAGAGGGTCTGAGAACACTCAGCAAGAAAGAACCAGAGAGAATGCGAATGAGACGCAGAGAGAACAAACGGCTTGGGCTGTGAGTGCAACAACAACTTCAGCAATGAGCTGCTGAAGTTGCTCGCTTTAAATAGGCAACAAACACCTGATGCCTATTGTGTCCGATTGCCCCCAGGTCTAGCTCACGGGCTCCTCCTTGTGGCGGCCGGAGGAACGCGCCTGGGTCCAACCCTGACAGAGGTCCACCTGGCACCAGGGTGCGCCGCGTAACGCTCGGTGTGCCCCCATAAAAGGACCTTACGTCGGGCGGCCGAAGGAACGAAAAGATGACCAGGAGGAACACCACTCGGCCCAGGTTCGTTGGCGAGCTCGTCCTGCACCACCTTTTCTTTCCCCCATCGAACGGGTGCTACAACCACCCCGGGAGGAAGTACGGTTTCAGGGAGACTGTCAACGGGATGGGACTCCCACTGACGGGACAGAGCGTCAGGCTTGGTGTTCTTTGAGCCCGGACAGTAAGACAACGTAAAATCGAAACGACTAAAGAACAAGGCCCCATCTGGCCTGTCTGGCGTTGAGGCGCTTGGCTTGCTGGAGGTATGTTAAGTTCTTATGATCCGACCAGACCAGGAAAGGGTGACGGGCCCCCTCCAGCCAGTGCCGCTACTCCTCTAAGGCCATTTTAATGGCCAGTAGTTCCTTGTCCCCTACGTCGTACCGCCTCTCAGTAGGGGTGAACCGGTGTGAAAAGTAGGCGCAGGGATGCAGCTTAGGTGGTTCCCCAACCCTCTGTGAGAGAACAGCACCAACGCCCTGATCAGAGGCGTCTGTTTCGACTACGAAAGGGAGCTCAGGGTCAGGAACCCGCAGCACCAGAGCACTGGTAAATAGACCTTTGAGAGTCTCGAATGCCTTCTGGGCTTCAGGGGTCCACGTGAATTTCCCCAATTTTTTGCTAGTGATGGCAGAGAGAGGAGCAGCAAGGGAGCCAAAACCCCTAATAAAACATCTGTAAAAACTGGCAAAACCCAGGAAATGTTGAAACAAACAAACCGACGTGGGCACTGGCCATTGAGTCACCACTTTGACCTTGGCGGGTTCTATAGCCAGATGACCCTTGGTCATGATAAACCCCAAGAAGGCTATCTCGGAGACGTGGAACAGGGACTTCTCTAGTTTCACGTAGAGATGGTTCTCCAGTAACAACTGGAGGACACGACGCACGTGTTGCCGGTGTTCCTGAACGGTACGGCTGTATATTAAAATGTCATCTAGGTATACATAAGCGTATTCGTCCAGAGCCTCCCTTAGCACACCGTTAACGAAACACTGGAAAGCCGCGGGTGCGTTCATAATCCCCAACGGGATAACTAAGTACTCATAGTGCCCCGAGGGCGTGATGAAGGCGGTTTTCCACTCGTCGCCTTCTCTGACGCGCTACAGGTTATAAGCACTTCTAAGGTCTAATTTGGTAAAGACCGTAGCCCATTGGAGAGCCTCGAAGGCAGAGGACATGAGAGGCAAGGGATGGCAGTCTTTGACAGTGATTTTGTTTAGTCCCCTGTAATCAATGCAAGGACGGAGGCCCCCATCCTTTTTCCCACAAAGAAAAACCCGGCACCAGCGGGAGAGGTAGAGGGACGGATTGTACCAGCAGCGAGCGCTTCCTGAATGTAGGTCTCCATAGCTTTACGTTCAGGCAGAGCTAAGGAAAACAACCGCCCCCTAGGGGAGCCGTCCCAGGTAGGAGGTCAATAGCTATGTCACAAGCCCTATGTGGTGGTAGAGAGCTGGCCTTGCGTTTACTAAACACCTCCCTTAAGTCATGATACACAGCCGGGACCTTCTCTAAGCATGCCATCACTTCTTGGTTGCCCTCTGGTTTGTCGCAGCGGGGTGCCAAACACGACTGTTCACAGACCCTACTCCACCGACTGATTGAAAGGTTGAGCCAATCGATTTCAGGGTTGTGACACTGCAGCCAGGGAAACCCTAAGATCAACTGTAACTTGGGCGCCGCTATGACATATGGGGTGATGGTTTCGTGGTAGTTCCCGATAGTCACCGTTAGGGGAACGGTTTGGTGGGTTATATCCCCTGAGGTGAGCAACCTGCTGTCTACTGCGGACACCGAGAGGGGTTTTCCAGGGGAACCAGAGGTACAGCAAGAGTGGCAACGAGGGCGGAGTCTATAAAGTTGCCAGTAGCCCGACCGCAATATAAGCACTTGCCCTCCCGTATGCGATTTTGCCTTTCTCGTCAGGAAAGACGTGTGTGCCCCAATTGCATGGGCTGTTCTAGTGCTTCGCCGTCCCCGGGTGTGTTTTTGCACACTGGGGATACCGGCTCAGCGCTGGGTATAGTAACCAAACGACGGTGTTTACGATCACGTAACCGGTTGTCTATCTTGACACTGAGTTCAATAGTGTCGTCCAGACTGCTGGGTGGGTCTCTGAGGGATAAGTCGTCCTTTATGTCTTCACTCAGACCCTCTATGTAGATCGCCCCCAGCGCGTCTGAACCCCAATCGCTCTCTGCAGCCAGTGTGCGGAATTCCACTGAGTATTGCGCAACCGTCATTCTGCCCTGTCGCAGACGTAACAGTTTGGACGCAACAACACCCCCAGAGGCCGGATGAAAAAATGCCTGTCGCATCGCCCGAGAAAAACAACCAAAAGAGGAACAGAGCTCCGGTTGTCTCTCCCACACCGGTGTAGCCCACCGTAGCGCATTCCCCGAAAGCTGTTGCTCGAAGATCAAGGAGCACTGTAATAAGAACCCCCTGCATTCGTCCGAATCCCCACTGTAGCGTGCCGGAGCGGGCAGTGCGGGCTCAGCACGGGGACCAGTAGGCAACCCCGCAGCACCGGAGGAAGCCAGAGGGTTGGGAGACACACTAGATGGATCGGGTGTGTTAAACGCGAGTGAGATAGCCTGAAGCTGAGCGTGTATCTCCTGGAGTGCCTGTTCATGCCTACCGACGGCCTGCCCTTGTATGGCGAGGACGTTCCGCAGCTCATCGGCGGCTGGGTTTGCTGAGTCCATAACAGCTGAAGTTGTACTGTAACCCGTCGCCTCCGAACACGACTGTGACGTGCTGGTTTTAACGTGATGTGGACTCAAGTGCAAACCTCTAAAACTGAATGCCAAAAACAGCCAACAGAAACCTCCGCGATTGCGGGAAAACAAAAACAAAAACCCCGAAGGGATAACAGCAGAACGACACGGAGAAGTCTCGACGTGCGACAAACCAGGTAAGTAAATAACAAACGAAAAACACGCGGAATAATAATCAACGCGTCGCTGAAAAAAAAGACGGGGAAAACCAAAAATACACGGAGAACAGCTCAACGTGTCAGGAGTAATATAAGAGGCAAGGGAGGGAACGTGAACCCCAGGTGCAAGACCTGGAGCTTCTACCTGGGTTACCTATCGGTCTGTCAACCAGAACACTGGCAGACAAACCAATATTGAAACCAAAAAAAAAAAACGAAACAGCAGAGAAGACAGACAAAGAGAGAGGAACTGAGAACACTCAGCAAGAAAGAACCAGAGAGAATGCGAATGAAACGCAGAGAGAACAAACGGCTTGGGCTGTGAGTGTAACAACAACAACAACTTCAGCAATGAGCTGCTGAAGTTGCTCGCTTTAAATAGGCAACAAACACCTGATGCCTATTGCGTCCGATTGCCCCCAGGTCTAGCTCGCGGGCTCCTCCTTGTGGCGGCTGGAGGAACGCGCCTGGGTCCAACCCTGACACTCACCTTCCAACACAGATTGAATAGACACGGGTGAATAATTTATTTGCTTATATTTTTGTAATTGTTTAGATGTCGATTGTCAAACTGTAAGTAGATAAAATAAAATTGGATACATTTTATTATATATATTTATGTTTTAAGAATATTTTAGGCCCTCTGAAAGGGCGTAGAGGGCCCTGATGGTTCCCCACTGAATCCAACACATGTCTCCACAGACAAGCACTGGCAGTAGATCAGGTTGTGCTGAAGTGGTCAGTGGTTTTAAATGGGGAACTGCAGCAGGATGTAGCAAGATAATTGTATTTTTGTGAAATGTAGGTGCGTAGGGGCCACATGGGGTTTATGATGTGGTAGATCCCACAACCTCATGGGGCTGCTGGGACCTGAAAGATGCAGCATGTCATGGAAATCTCACAACCTCCCATCATCCTCTCATCATACTTCCTTCATCCTCTCATCATCATCTCACATCCTCTCATCATCCTTTCATTATCTTCCCATCATCCTTTCATCATCCTCTCCTCATCCTCCCATCATCTTCTAATCATCCTCTCCTCATCCTCTGCAGCTGCACATGAGCCCAAGAAATAAGTTCTAAGCAATGCCCAGAATCAGTGGTTTCCAGCATTCCGTCACTAGGTCCTGCAACAGTGAAAATGTGCTCTCTGACATGATGACACTTCACTTTCTGACAGTCTGATGGATGAATCTGGGCTAGGCAGATAACTGAAGAACGTGACCAGTAAGGACTGGAGGAGGAGAGATAATGGAATGGGCTGTTTGACAGGGTTTGGGCTATGCCCCTTAGTTCCACTGAAGACTATCGTTCTGTAACGTATTGACCAGACGGAGCGGGATCCAACTGCGGAAGTATACCGCTTTTATTTACATAAATCACGTGTACAGAGAACAATAGCTAAATCACCAGCATTAAGCTTAGTAGCATTAACATTCTCTTGGGGTCAGTGCTTAATTTGTAAATCAAACGATGCCAGAACGCAAACAGCGGCATGAGACAAGGGGTCACAGAGGCCAATAATGTTACCGGATCGCACACAAAATGCAAAGCCTAGGTGCACAAATGTAAGGTTAGGGAAGATCAGGTGGCATTCCTTACAGTACCCCCCCCCTCAAAGGAGCAGCTCCTGACGCTCTACGACATGCCGGGGGTCGACCGCGGTGCCAGGGGGTCAGGAAAGTTAGGGTGTGTTGCATGGAAATCAACGATCATAGAGGGGCAGAGAACATCCCTCGCCGGAATCCAGGCCCGCTCCTCGGGGCATATCCTTCCCAGTCAACCAGATACTGGAGACCACCTCACCAGCGTCGGGACTCCAGTAGCTCCTGGACTATGTATGCAGGGCAACCGTCAATATCCAGAGGGTCCGGAGGACTAGTAGACGTGGGGGGAGTGGTGAACGGGCTGTAGTGAACCGGCTTCAGGAGAGAGACATGGAAGACAGGGTTAATACAGTAATGTCAAGATAAAAGAAGTTTATATGTAACTGCGTTACCTCTGCTGAGCACCTTAAATGGACTGATATACTGCAGGCTAAGTTATTTGCTCCTTGTTTCAGGTTGAGGTTCTGAGTTGACAGTCATACCCTCTGTCCCGGGTGGTAGATCAAAGCCGGAAGACGACGACAAATGTACATGTGCCAGCTCCCAGGTGTGGGCACTGTGCTTTGTCCCAGGGGAAAAACGCAGGCTGGTAACCGTATACACATTGAAAGGGTGTGAGTTTTATAGCGGAGTGTACAATTGAATTTTGGGCATATTCCGTCTATGGGAGGTATTTGTGGCAGTCATGTTTGTCAGGGTTAGACCCAGGCACGTGCCTCCTGCCGCCACTAGGCAGAGCACGTGAGCTAGACCCAGGGGCAATCAAGCCCAATAGACTGCAGCTGTCGGCAGCCTATTTAATATGGGTGACTTCAGCAACTCATTGCTGAAGTTGTTAGTTGTCTTTGCACTCGCAGCCTAAGCCAGTTTCTCTTGCCCTCGTGCAGTTTCTATGTTTCACTCGTTCTTCTGTGTTTCCCCTGAGCGTGCTCAGGTTTTGTCTGTCTTGCGTTCTGCTATTTTCCTTTCTGTTCTATGTCGGTTTGTCTACCAGTGTTCTGGTCGACAGGCTGACAGGTAACCAGGTAGAAGCTTTAGGTCTTGTTACCTAAGCTTCATCTCTCATTTTTCCCATTTCTTATTTTTTCCCTTTTTGACACGTTGAGCCGTTCTCCTTGTGGTTTTCGTTTTCCCTGTCTTTTTCTCCAGCGACGCGTTGATTTCTTTTCCGCGTGTTTTTTGTTTGTTTACTTACCTGGGTTTATACACACGTCGAATGCCTCCGTGTCATTCTGCTGTTTTTCCCTCTGGGTTTTTGTTTTCATTTTCCCGCAGTCGCGGATGTTTCTGTTGGCTGTTTTTTGCCGTTTGCTTTTAGTGGGTAGCGTTTGACTCCTCATCACGTCAAAAACGTGTCACCGCCGTGATCGGAGGCGGCGCGTAACAGTGTTGAGAGACGGAATATTGTCGGAGAAACCTCCCTAATTCCTGATTATAGCGCTCCACTTCTCTGTTAGACTGGGGGTGGTAAACTGAAATCAAACTAACGTAACAGAACAACTTCAGCCTACTATGGACTCAGCTAACCCATCCACCAACGAGATGCAGAATGCCATCGCTATACAAGGGCAGGCTATCGGCAGGCACGAGCAGGCACTTCAGGAGATACATACCCAGCTCCAGGCTATCGCCCTCGCGGTTCAAAAGCCAGATCCGCCTATTGGTTTCCTCCGCCCTCTGGTTTCCTCCGGGGCTGTAGGGCTGCCTGCTGATTCCCGTGCTGAACCCGCATTGCCTGCTCCGGCGCGTTACAGTGGGGATCCCAACGAGTGTAGGGGGTTTTTATTGCAGTGCTCCCTGATCTTTGAGCAGCAGCCATCCCGTTTTCCCACCGAGCGTGCTAAGGTGGCCTATGTAATGGCGTTGCTTTCGGGGAAAGTGCTGGGCTACACCAGTGTGGGAAAACCAACCGGAACTCTGTTCCTCTTTTAAGCGGTTTTCTCGGGCTATGCGGCAGGCGTTTTTTCATCTGGCTTCTGGGGGTATTGTCGCGTCTAAACTGTTGCGTTTACGACAGGGCAGATCGACTGTGGCAGAATACTCGTTAGATTTCTGCACACTGGCAGCAGAAAGCGATTGGGGTTCAGAGGCGCTGGGGGCTATTTACATGGAAGGACTGAGTGAAGAGATAAAGGACGAACTGTCCCTCAGAGAGCCACCCAGCGGTTTGGACGACGCCATAGAACTCACTGTTAGGTTAGAAGACAATCTGTTAAGGGATCGCAAACACCGCTGTTTGTTTGCTCCACCGAGTGCTAAGCCAGTGTCTCCAGTGCGCAAGACTACTCAAGGGGACTGCGAAGCGTCAGAACAGCCCATGCAGTTAGGGCACACTCGCCTCTCCCATCAGGAAAGACAAACCCGCTTACGGGAGGGCAAATGTCTTTATTGCGGCCAGGCTGACCATAGAATCGCAGAGTGTCCCGAGTTACAGGGAAAAGGGCAGACCCGTCGGTGAACGGGGTTGCACCAATGAGTCGTGGCGCTTATTTCACCACCTGCGGTCTGATGCCCCACGTAGTGGTCTCATGGAGGGGCTCAGACGAACACCGGGTTTTGGCTCTCGTTGACTCGGGGGCTACTGGCAATTTCATTGACTCCGCCCTCGTAGCCTCTCTCTGTACCTCTGGTTCCCCTAGAAAAACCCCTCTCGGTGTCGGCTGTGGACGGCAGGTTGCTCACTTCAGGGGATATAACCCACCAAACAGTCCCTCTGACAGTTACTATAGGGAATCATCACGAAACCCTCACCCCTTATGTCATCGCTGCGCCCAAACTGCAGCTGATCTTGGGGTTTCCCTGGCTTCAGCGCCACAACCCTGATATAGACTGGCTCAACCTTTCCATCAATCGTTGGAGTAAAGTGTGCAAACAGTCGTGCTTGGCGCCCCACTGCAGTAAACCTGGGGACAGTCAAGAAGAAATAGCAGGCATAGAGAAAGTCCCTGCTGTTTACCACGACTTAAGAGACGTGTTCAGCAAGCGTAAGGCAGGCTTCCTACCCCCGCATAGAGGCTGCGACATTGCTATCAACCTCTTACCTGGTACTACTCCCCCTAGGGGGCGTTTGTTTTCCTTAGCACTGCCTGAACGCAAGGCTATGGAGTCCTACATTCAGGAAGCGCTCGCTGCTGGTACCATCCGTCCCTCTACCTCTCCCGCAGGTGCTGGGTTCTTCTTTGTGGGGGAAAAAGGATGGGGGCCTCCGCTCTTGCATAGATTACAGGGGACTTAAGATCACCATCAAAGACCGCCACCCCTTGCCTCTTATGTCCTCCGCCTTCGAGGCCCTTCAACGGGCGACGGTCTTCACTAAGTTAGACCTGAGAAGCGCGTACAATCTGTTGCAAGTCAGAGAAGGCGACGAATGGAAAACCGCCTTCCATACACCCTCTGGGCATTACGAGTATTTGGTTATGCCGTTTGGGCTCATGAACGCACCCGCGGCTTTCCAGCGGTTTGTAAACGGTGTACTTAGGGAGGCTCTGGATGATTACGCCTATGCCTACCTTGACGACATTTTAATATATAGCCGTACCGTCCAAGAACACCAGCAACACGTACGCCACGTCCTCCAGTTGTTACTAGAGAACCATCTCTATGTGAAACTAGAGAAGTCCTTGTTCCACATCTCTGAGGTAGCCTTCTTGGGGTTCATCGTTGCCAAGGGTCACCTGGCTATGGAACCCGCCGAGATCAAAGCGGTGACTCAATGGCCCATGCCCACGTCAGTTCGTTTGGTTCAACGTTTCCTGGGTTTTGCCAATTTCTATAGACGGTTTATTAGGGGTTTTGGCTCCCTTGCCGGTCCGCTCTCTGCCCTAACTAGTAAAAAATTGGGGAAGTTCACGTTGACCCCTGAAGCCCAGAAGGCGTTCGAGATGCTCAAGGGTCTTTTCACCAGTGCTCAGGTGCTGCGGGTTCCTGACCCTGAGCTCCCTTTTGTTGTCGAAACCGACGCCTCTGATTTGGGCGTTGGGGCGGTTCTCTCCCAGAGGGTCGGGGAACCACCTAAGCTGCATCCCTGCGCCTATTTTTTGCACCGGTTCACCCCTACGGAGAGGCGGTACGATGTAGGCGACAAAGAACTCCTGGCCGTCAAAATGGCCTTAGAGGAGTGGCAGCACTGGCTGGAGGGAGCCCGTCATCCTTTCCTGGTCTGGTCGGACCACAAAAACCTGACGTATCTCCAGCAGGCTAAGCATCTCAACGCCAGACAGGCCAGATGGGCTCTGTTTTTTTAGCCATTTCGATTTTACTTTGTCATACCGTCCTGGCTCGAAGAACACTAAGCCTGACGCTTTGTCTCGTCAGTGGGAGCCACCTCTCGTTGACAGTCCGCCTGAAACTGTGCTTCCCCTGGGAGTTGTTGTGGCACCTATCCGGTGGGGAATCGAAAAGACAGTGCAGGACGAACTCGCCAACGAACCCGGGCCTAGCGGTGTTCCTCCTGGCTGTCTCTACGTTCCCTCGACCGCCCGGCGTAAGGTCCTCTTGTGGGGACACACATGAACGTTACGCGGCGCACCCTGGTGCTAGGCAGACCGCCGAGCTAATAAAGAGGAGGTTTTGGTGGCCCGCGATGGACCAGGAGATTCGTGACTTCGTGGCCTCCTGCGAGGTGTGTAACAGAAGCAAGGCGCCTCGTAGTAAGCCCAGGGGGTTGTTGCGCCCTTTACCCACACCCTCCAGACCGTGGTCTCATATCTCCCTAGATTTCGTCACCGGGCTTCCGTCCTCTAAAGGGCTGACCACCATTCTCGTGATTGTCAACAGGTTTTCTAAATTCAGTAAGTTCATCGGCTTGCCCAAGCTGCTGCCCTCCGCCCGGGAGACTGCGTCTCTCTTGCTGGTTCATATAGTCCGCAACTACGGGTTCCCTCAGGACGCTTCTGGAAGGTTTTCCTGACCCTCCTCGGCGCCTCCGCTAGCCTGTCTTCAGGTTTCCACCCCCAGTCTAATGGTCAGACTGAGCGTGTAAACCAGGACCTGGAGCAGACCCTCAGGTGCCTGGCATCCACTAACCCTGCGTCCTGGGCCGACCACCTGTTGTGGGCTAAGTACGCCCACAACACGCTGTGGCATTCGGCTCTGGGTATGTCGCCCTTTGAGTGCTTGTTCGGGTATGCCCCTCCTCTGTCTCCTCTGATCACGAGCAGGCCGTGGCTGTGCCTTCCGCTGTGGCTCAGTTTCGGCGCTGCCGCAAGGCTTGGTCATGAGCTCGTTCGGCCCTATTGAAGGCCTCCTCTGCCTATTGCCGCAGTGCCAACAAACGTCGTCTCCCTGCGCTGTCCTTCCGTCCGGGTCAGCGGGTGTGGTTGGCGGCGGGTAACTTACCTGTTCGGGGTGGCACCAAGAAGCTGGCTCCTTGCTTCCTGGGCCCGTTCAAGATCGACCGTCGCATCAACCCGGTCACCTACTGTTTGGTTCTCCCTCCGTCCATACGTGTCCACCCGGTGTTTCACGTGTCCCATCTCCGGCCGTTCTTGTGTGGTTCTTCTCCCGCCCCGGCTCCTCCTGCGCGGCGTATGTATGGTGGGGGTCCGGTTTATATGGTGCAATGCCTTTTGGATGTCCGTCGGGTCCGGGGGCGGGACCAGTTCCTGGTGGATTGGGAGGGTTACGGGCCTGAGGAGTGGTCTTGGGTCCCCTGGGCACGCATCCTGGATCGTTCCCTGATCACTTCCTTTTATCGTGACCGGGCCGTTGCCCTGGGCCCGCAGGGTCTCGGGCCTAGAGGGGGGGGTTCTGTCAGGGTTAGACCCAGGTGCGTGCCTCCTGCTGCCACTAGGCGGAGCACGCGAGCTAGACCCAGGGGCAATCAAGCCCAATAGACTGCAGCTGTCGGCAGCCTATTTAATATGGGTGACTTCAGCAACTCATTGCTGAAGTTGTTAGTTGTCTTTGCACTCGCAGCCTAAGCCAGTTTCTCTTGCCCTTGTGCAGTTTCTACGTTTCACTCGTTCTTCTGTGTTTCCCCTGAGCGTGCTCAGGTTTTGTCTGTCTTGCGTTCTGTTATTTTCCTTTCTGTTCTATGTCGGTTTGTCTACCAGTGTTCTGGTCGACAGGCTGACAGGTAACCAGGTAGAAGCTTTAGGTCTTGTTACCTAAGCTTCATCTCTCTTTTTTCTTATTTTTTCCCTTTTTGACACGTTGAGCCGTTCTCCGTGTGGTTTTTGTTTTCCCTGTCTTTTTCTCCAGCGACGCGTTGATTTCTTTTCCGCGTGTTTTTTGTTTGTTTACTTACCTGGGTTTATACGCACGTCGAGTTCCTCCGTGTCGTTCTGCTGTTTTTCCCTCTGGGTTTTTGTTTTTGTTTTCCCGCAGTCACGGAGGTTTCTGTTGGCTGTTTTTTGCCGTTTGCTTTTAGTGGGTAGCGTTTGAGTCCTCATCATGGCGGTGACACGTTGTTTTTGACGTGATCGGAGGCGGCGCGTAACAGTGTTGAGAGACGGAATATTGTCGGAGAAACCTCCCTAATTCCTGATTATAGGAATTATAGTGGTTCCCAAACTTTTTCTGCCGTGCCCCCCTTTAGTAGATGAGAATATTTTTGCACTCCCCCCCCCTCCAATATTGACTAGGGATGCACCGATTCACGTTTTTCACTTCCGATACTCATTCATATATCTGAAGCTTAGTATCGGCCGATACTGATCCGATACCGATCTGATAGAGTAAAACAGTGCTGAATCGACTTAAAATATATATTTTTTGAAAACAGACATACTGAATTACAAGTTTATTGAAAACTCTGCACCAGTATAGCACACTTAAACACACATAAAAACATGTAAAAACAACACAACTTGCATTTGTTCATTCAGGGCAATTATGAATATAACATTGAATGTAAAATACCAAAGAACCTGAAACAGACAAAAACAATAGGTTCACAACTTTGGTCAAACATGAATAAAATAAACTGCAAGAAACCTTTGAAATGGTTCAAGAATTCTAAATATCATTTTAAATAAATAAGGAGATGAAATAAGAGAAACAGCAATACATATGCGGCTAGTTTGCTAGCGTTGACATCACGCAGAGCACAAAGCATCTAATGGCCAGAAATATGTGTACTGTCTCTTTAAGGGAGCGAGTTGAGCGCGTATGGAATATTGTTGTTATTTAGCTTTCTGCCGTAGACCGACCCAGACCACTGCTCTTTATTTTATCTTTATTTTATTTCTGTAACGCATTCAATGAGCTTTGGACAACTCACCAGTTCATGTATGAACAGTCAAGTAATGCTGAAGCCCAGGTTTATTTTGGTCAACCAGCAAATAAACGGACTAAGTGGAATACCACCAGCGCGACTACGAGTCAGTGATTCACCTCTCCTCTGTGTGCTTCGTGTTTCACTCACCTGTTAACTGTCCAAGTTTTCTGTCCGTGTCGGAGTGGATATTTAAGGTTGAACTAACTCCGAAAAGCGTTACAAGCATAGAATTAGACTGAATAGATCTGTTTTTATGGATCAGTCACATTGTCACCGATACCCGATCTAGAATTTTTTCAGATATTAATATCGGAATCGGTGCATCCCTAATATTGACACGTGCACATGTTTTACTTCCAAGCTCCGCGCCCCCCCTGCAATAGCTCCGCGCCCCCCACTTTGGGAACACTGTTCTAATAAGTAAACTATCAAATTATGACTTGTCAAACCAGACAGTAAATTGGATTACATCATTCCTAAGTGGCAGGAAACAATGTGTTCGGGTAAATCGCACACTATCCTCTTTTAAAGACTGCACTATGGGAGTTCCGCAGGGTTCTGTTTTAGGGCCCCTGCTTTTCAGTTTATACATTAATGATCTCCCTATGGTGTGCGATACAAATATCATCTTGTATGCGGACGATACTGTTCTGTTCACCCATGGGAAAAGTAAAACAGAAGTGGCCATAAAATTAACAGAAGAATTGAAAAAGGTTACTGTCTGGTTACAAAATTGTTGTCTTACAATAAATTTGGAAAAGACAGTGACAATGTACTTTGAAAAGAGATATAAATGTTCTAATTATTCAGATATTTATATAAATAGGGAAAAAATAAAGAATGTAAATAGCTTTACTTATTTAGGTGTTACTCTTGACTCAACTTTAACTTTCAAAAATCATGTAAAAAAACTGCAAGTCTTTGAAATTTTACTTGGTAAATTTTAGGTATATTCAAGGATCTCTATCTACGGAGGCATCACATATGTACTTAAATTCTACGATTCTCTCACGTTTTCAATACTGTATGACAAGTTGGTCGCAGGCTAGTAAAACTTAGTCTTAAAGCCTTTGGAATTAAAGTGCAATAAAAATCATGATAAGAAATCTAGACCCCTCATACTCAAATAGCTAGTGAGCGAGCTATCTATTTCTGGCCCGTGAGCTGCTTTGAAAAGTGGTTTTTTTTAGGAATCTTTTTTTTTCAATCGCGCTATCCGCTCTTAATTTGAAATCGCGCACCGCGATCTCAAGACGATGCCGGGGATTGCCTTTATGGCAACAACAAACAGGTAGCAGACGCCCAAATGCGTTCACACCCCCCCCCCGGTCGACAGTTTACGTTCGCCACCCCCGTAACCGGCCCTTCAGTGATTGAAAAAATTAAATGTGGCCCGTCATCATTTCTATTTGAGTACCCCTGATCTAGACAATATCACCAATGTCATATTCTTTCTAAATACAATTTTCTTAGTTTTGACAATTTAATAATCCATGCAAATACTTGTTTACTTTTTAAAGTCATCTATGGAGTAGCTGCGCCTCCTCTAAGAAGGTTATTATCTGAACATTGAGTTCAGAAAAAACAGCTCGAGTCACAAGAGCAACCTCTAGGGGAGAGTGCAGCATCCCAAAGTATAGGACCTCCTTTGCTAAATCTGCGTTTTCAGTTGTTGCCATGAGTCATTGGAATACTTTGCCAAATGAGATTATAACATGTAAAAGTTTCCCAACGTTCGGACATTTGACAAAGAAATGGCTCTTATCTAAGCAAGTTTGCACCCATTAGTAACGACGTGTGAGTGAGGGGTTTGTTTGGGAAAGTTTGATGATGTACAGGTGTGTGTATGTGAACAATTTAGTGTTTTTTGATAACTGGAGGATTTTTGTAAGTTTTATAAATGGTGTAATTGAAAGATGAATTTTATATCTTGTATGCCCGTGTTTGTGTTTAACGGTTTCGGTCATCCATTGAACAAATTTATTCTGTTATTCTGTCTAAACATCAACCTGTCCAAACGAACGAACGTAAATTGTTATAGCCTATCTGTATTCTTTATTGTTGCCATAGAGGCAATCCCCAGCCTCATCTTGAGATTGTGGTGCACGATTTCAAAATAAGAGCGGAAAGCACGATTGAAAAAAAAAGTTTTCAGAACAGCTCGCGGGTCAGAAATAAATGGCCTGCGGACCGCTATTTGAGTATGGGGGCTATAGAGGCATTTGCCAGTCTCTTGTTTCTTTGTATTTACTTTTATGATTTGTTCAAGCAATAATAAGCTACATTTTAATATTTATTCATGTGTTCATTCAAATGTATTTATTCATATTGCTATGTTGATATGAAGGTTTCTCGCCAACTACAGAAGAAAGAGAAGCTCATAAAAGCATTGAATAGCTTAATTTTAAAAAGTACAGAGAACATAAATTACATAAACGAGGCTGCTTCACCACAGCCTTACACTCAGCTGAAGGTCTATAGCAGAGAGAGGGAGGGCTAAAAGGTGGGAGGAGTAAGACTGTGTGAGAAAGGGGGAGGGGTCAGACAGTGAGGGGTTAAGGGGAGGGGTCAAATTGATGGTTGAAAGGATATGGTGAGAAGGGGAGAGAAGATGAACAAGGCTTAATATCTACAAGGGCCTGCAGGTGTTTCTTTTTTGCAGTTCAAGCAGCAAGCTTTCGGCGTGCTAAGAAGCTGCCAAAGGAAGGGAAGTGACTCAGGTCAAATGACCACAATCTTTTACACCTCAGTGTCATCCCACACCATTTTCCTGTTGTCAAGCAAAAACTTAATTAGCATGCTTGTCAGTTTTAAAGTTTTAATTGAGGCGTGTTAACATAAAAAACATCAGTGTCATGTTTTTTTTTTCATGTTTTCATGTTCAAAGCATTTTCACCTGTTCGCTATTTTGATGTAAATATTGGTAGTGCTGCCCGCTAATTGGATAATGTGTCTTATTTGTTAATCAAGGTTTGTCCTCCATGTGGTGCTAGTGAGCAAAGCACAATTTAATCCACAATTTAAAAACTGCTAATCAGTGCAAATGGAACTATTTTAAGGCTGCTGAATATGTAAATGATGATGACATTATTTACATGTTGTTGAGGGTAAATGGTGATGACCCGTAACAGTTAATATAATTAAGCCGTGCATGAGAAGGTACTTGGCCTGCCATGCTGTGGGGCGATGGGCCCTTTCAGCTGGGTTTGTGCAATGTTGCATGCATGTTGGTGTCAGTGGTGCTCTTGGTGTTGGCCAACATGCTGTGGCCTGTGCGACGGCTCCTCCGAGGCGAACTGGAGCACACTCCGAAGAGACTTGGTGATGCTCTCGCGGAAGCTCCGCCCCAGGCAGACGTAGAGCAGCGGGTTCAGGCAGCTGTTGAAGTAAGCCAGGCAGAGAGCCAGCACCTGGGCCAGGCGCAGGTTGGCCTTGCTGTCCAATCCATCGTGGTACAGTGCCACCTCGGCGATGTCCACCACATGCAGTGGCGTCCAGCACAGGAAGAAGCTGAGCACCACAGCGAGGATCACCCGCAGGGTGCGCGCTGATCGCTGGTTGCACTGCTGGCCCGGCCCGTGTCCCGCCCTCCGGTACACGAGCCAGTGACTGATGGCGATGACCACGAGTGGCAGCAGGAAGCTGAGCAGGACACGGCTGACCACGACGCCCCAGGCCTCCGCCTGGCTGTTGTAGCCAGACATGCACTTGGTCTTGGAGCTCTGCACATCCAGATTTGTGTGGATGAACTGTGGGATGCTGGCCAGCAGGGAGAGGCCCCAGGCGGAGAGGCACGCCCAGCTCGCCCAGCGCGGATGCCTCCAGTTCTGGCACCAGGCCGGCTGGGACACCAGTAGCCAGCGGTCCAGGCTGATGAGGGTCAGGAGGAGCACGCTGCAGAACATCAACATGTAGAGCAGACCGGGCAAGACCTTACAGGCCACCAAGCCAAAGGGCCAGTGCTGGTCCTGCGCCAGGGGCACCATGATCAGGGGCAGTGACAGGCAGCACAGCAGGTCGGCCAGAGCCAGGTGCATGAACCACAGTGCGTTCACCGAGCGTGCCATCCGGAACGCCGTCACCCACACCACCAGGCCGTTGCCGGGCACGCCCAACAGGAAGACGAGGCCGTAGCAGACCAGAGCAAAGGTGTGGCGCCAGCCCACGACAGACACGCCACCCTCCAGGTGGAAGGAGCAGTTTTTGAACGTGATGCAGGGATGCGGCGTGGAGTTCCTGTACAAGCTGTCAAAGTCAAATTCAGAGTCGTAGTCTTTGTAGTCTTCCATTTCAACTGTGATCAAAACAAAGAGACAAAAGGGAAACAAAGCAAAACAGTTGAGAAATACGTGCATTTCCATCATCACTAATGAACTACCACACATTTATTAACAATTTTATGAAGGGCAAGGTCAGTAGTTCACTGCACCCCGAATTATCATGGAAGTTTTGAGAAGTAAAATCCCTAGGATTATGATATAATATGCAATGCAGTATAGGAGCAAACCTGAATTCTGCAACCCAAATAAAGTCTTGAATATCACGGTGGGTCACCCTGGATGCCACCAGAGGGTGCGCACACGCACTCCTTCCTTCACACGTACGTCCACAACTTCACAAAGCCCACCCTCTCATTCCCGGTCACTCCGTCCATCCCAATCACCCGAATACTGACACCTGGCACTTAATCAGGTTCGGGCTGTATTTATTCCCACAGGTCGCGCTGTCCAGTGTTGCACATTCAGACTGCACCCTCGCCTCGTATCGTGGGATAGCCAGCTCTGCTTCTGGACTACCGTGCTCCGTTGGTTCTGTTGCTTATTCTCATCTTTTTTGTTATCTCGTTGTGTTTGTTCTGCCTTGTGGCCTGTGTATTTGCATTTTCTATTATGGATAATAAAGCTGCTCGCTCACAGCCTCTGCCTCCTGCTGCTTCTGTCCTGGCGTCACACTGAAAACATTAGATTCATTTTTTTTTTTTATTTTGGACCAATGTCTTATATCTTTAACTGAGGCTGCCAAGTTATATTGTATTTTCTTATATTTGACTGGATAACATGTTAGCCAGAACAATGAGAAGAAATCCCCACAAAAATGGGCCAAAAAGGCCCATTTGATCTTAGTTGTTGTGTGCCACCACTCACTACATCTCTAATGCCAAACCATTGATTCCCTTTTCAGTTAAATCCAGAGGTGAGCTTACATTTACTCCATTACATTTACTTGAGTAAGTCTTTAAAAAAAATCTTTTAGGAGTAATTTTAAATCAATATACTTTTTACTTTTACTTGAGTAGATTTTTGAAGAAGAAACTGTACTCTTACTCCACTATGCTACCATGAGCTTGTTATTTTCTTTTGACCTCTATGGTATCTCATTATTCTTATCCCCCTCACGTAGGGTTAGAGACAGATGCTGGTGTTGATGCTCCAAAGGTGCTCATTTATTGTGAAATAATGAACATACCACACATGCGGCTACAGATGCTACATTTATACATAAATGTCACATAAGCACAGCCACAGTGTTAATGAGATAATGTATATCAAGATATAAAGAAAAACTCAAAGTTGATGTGAACTGAACAGTCATTAGAATGCAAAACAAACGCATTGAGGCACATGTCATGAGTACCGTATTGTTATTATTCACCAGATTAACCAAGTAGCTAAGAGTTACTTGCTTCTTGTCGTAACCAGTTATATTTTAATATATCTAGCCTTGGTTCAATTTATTTTTTTGGCCTTTGTTTCTTCATATTGTATCAGAGTTCTGTTGTATGGTTGTGTTTTAAATATTCAAATTTCAATAATTTTGTAAGTTAAAGATCTGTTGCTGATTACAACTTAAAGTAGCAATGAGGTCTTAAACATTTTGGAAGGTCTTTAAAAAGAGTCTTTAAAAGGTTTTGAAATTAACTGCAGTATTTCTGCATATACCTTGTATCTTATTCATATTTGTAAACAGCCGACCCGCTACTTTCCACCATTTTTCTCTGCTCCGAACAGCCTCTGCTGCTCCTGTTGAATTATGGGATAGGACAGTGTGCCACAATCCCATACATACAAAATGTCACCAGATTCAGTTAGCCATCTGGGTACTTTTCACGTATTCGGACCAGTGACCGTATATATAATGGACGGTACGTCGCCGTTGACTCCCATTGTGAACTTTTGAAGCCACCAAGATGGCCCCACAGACACCGCCATCTTGGATGCGCTTGCGCAGTAGATGAAAATTGGAGCCAGAGCATGTGCATTAGAACTGGTAGGCAGGTCAGTATCTCCGCCAGAGACCGTATCTCCGCCCCGACATTCGTTAGGATACGCCCACCAGTATAGAAACTTTTGACGTTTTACAAAATAAACAAAGGTAAAAGGTTTTAATACTGCTGTCGAGAGTTTTGCTGTAGAGAGTTTTGATGTTGAGCGCGTTCACATTTGAGCGTCTGGTATTAGATGTCAACCAACGCAGCTATTAACTGTCAATCACCTTATCACCACACCCCTCTAAATAACACTTAATAACTTCTATAAAATCTGTTTATCGTAGAGAAAAACACTGGGAGAGATACTAATGCAATGGGGTGTTATAGAATCGACTAAATATAATTGCTCAAAAAACTTATTTTACGTGTAATAAAAATTCAAAGTTTCACGTCCGGCCCGTACCCTTATATGGGAATGGGCGGGGTTAAAAGTTGTACTGACTACCCTTTATCTCGTACTCCTTTGGCATACTGAATAGGAGGGAAGAATGGCATTTCAGACGGAGCCAGAGACTTATAAAGGCTCTACCACGTGACTATGTTTTACCTATAAAACGTAGTCATGCAGTCTCGTCACATGACCATGACCATCTCGTCTCAGCGGTGGGACGGATTACATTTACAATTTACAGTCATAGCAAACGGATGAAAAAATGTCAGAATCAGCGTTCGCCAATGCAGACGAGGAGGAACACCTTTGGCCTCACATTGAAAGCATGTTTACAAAAAGTGCAAAACAGCAGCTACATTTTGCGATGTCTTCCATGTCTACCAAAACAAATGGACAATTCAACATATAAAAACTCAGAATCTAACTTGAGGAAACTTAGCGGTAAGTTTACAAAACTAATTTAATTAAAAATTCCCCCCCCTAAGTCTCTTTTAATGTCTTGATCTCCCTGTAGCCTCTCAGAACCTTTTAATCCACACAGAGTTCACCCCAAAAAACTAAGTATACTGACTTCTAGAGTCCGACAGAAATCGCAATTCCTTATCATCCAGTAGGGTTGCCACCTGTCCCGGTTTTCCCGGGACTGTCCCGGTTTTCACGTCGCTGTCCCGGTGTGTCCTGGTTTTCCTTCTTTTTAATATTCGGTCCCGGCAAAAAAAAAATCATTTAATGTCCCGGTTTTCACTAGGTTCGTTCAAACGATTATTTAGACTGTTTCTGCACACTTTAAATCCGTCTTTTTTTTCATTTTACACCCCCCCCCCCCCCAAACATTTTACATTCGCCACCCCCCATCCACCCCGCCACCCCTGTCAACAATTTACATTCCCCCCGTCAACAATTTACGTTCGCGTATGACTGTGTCAAACCTAGGTGGCAACCCTATCATCCAGTGACACTCCAGTGTGAAAAATAAAAAATCACAGCCTATTGTGGCTTGACATTTCAGATGGTTTTTGGATGACTACTTTTTACTTTTACTTTTTTTGTCATTTTATTCTGAAGCAACAGTATTTTTACTTGAGTACAATTTTTTACTACTCTACCCACCTCTGGTTAGGACTCAGCTTAGTGTCAGTTAAGTCTCAGTTACATCTCCCCTGATACTGCCTGAACAGTTTTCAGAATGGAAGGACCAATGGCATTTACTGTGCAAATGGCCACAGAACACAGAAACATTAAACAGGAATAAAAATCAAACCCTGAAACATTCTTCCTTTCATCTGAAAAAAGGAGAAATGTATCCTACAGTTTGTGGAGAGGAGCAATCATAATTACAATCTTCTTTCCTGATGGAGCTGGTGATGCTCTACCCACCTCTGCCTGAACCTTCACCTGCTGGGTTTACGATGTTCTGACAACTTCATGCAAGGCTCCTCTCTGGGTTCAATTGATCTTGTGTGTGGACGCCCGCACACTTGCCGTGCACCCCAGTGCCCGAGGGAAGGAAGTGATTGCCAAACATCGCACAACTACCCCACCACAATTGTGCAGCGCTGTGCATGTCACATAACATCACTTTGTTTTTTGTCACGCCTGGCTCTGCCTCCCATCTCTCTTACTTGTTTTCACGTTCCTAGTCCTGCATCGGTTCCGGTTTTCCTTGTTTTCCCTCTTGCTCTGTCTTTCCGTCTTAGTTATTATGTCCTGTGATTTAAGCTCTGTTTGGTGTCTTTGGTTGCAGATCATTGTGTTTGCCTGCCCTGCTTTATACATTTGTAGATCTTTGTTCCTGGTTCTATTCTGTGTGTTAGTTTAGTGATGTCTGTTTTGGGTTCTGGTTATTCATGTTTACCCGCATTGGTTACTCTTCATTGTCTGACAGATTCTCTGGTAATCACCTGGTCTGTTCTCATGACTCTGCTAAAGGATTTGCCCATAATAAATCTTGCTCTGCTCAGTTGGGAGGATGAAGTGCCTGAGAGAGGACAGAGCCGGCTGCAGCGTTGTCCAAGGACGGCTCAAGCCCTGCAGCATCGTCCGAGGATGTCTCAAGGTCTGCAGTGCGCCACAGTGCCATCCCTATGGCTATGGCACCACTGGACGTCGTCCCCACAGCTGTAGCACCACTGGACACTGTCTCCATATCTGCAGTGCTCCACGGCTGCAGCGCCCTTGGACGCCGTCCCCATAGCTGTGGCGCCACTGTGGTGTTGTCCCTATGGCTGCAGTGCTGCTGGATGATGAACTAGGGGGTGAACCCTAGTTCCTGAGACCCAGGGAGTTTCTACTCCAATGTCTGCACCTGTTCCTGTGACCAGGAGGGGATTTTATGTTCATTTGACCCAGAGGTGGTCTTCAGTTCCTAAGGGCATCCCTACGGCTTCACCAAGTGTTCCTGAGGCCTGCCTGGGGCCTGCACATGTTCCCACGACCTGGAGGGGGTCTCCTGTTCCTGCATCACACCAGCGGCCTGTTCTGGTCCCTGAAGCCCGCCAATGGCCTTTTCCGGTCCCTGAAGCCCACCAATGGCCTGTTCCTGCGGCCCACCTTAGGCCAGTTCTAGAAGCTACTAAGCCTGTTCCAAATGCCCATGGTAGACTTCCCAAGGCCGCCTGGCAAACTCCTAAGACTGGTTTATTCGCCCCTCTCAGACCATTCGGCTGGCAAAGGAGACTACCCGGTCAGTGCCTAAGACTGGGTCTAGTGGGGGTTTTCATGGACTCTTTTCATAATTGTAACCCTGTGCAGGTTCCCAATGTCTGTGATGATTTGAAAATTATGGATTGCCTGTATACGCCTCTGTTCCCTGCTCAAGTCCCTGGTTATGTGTTAGTCCCAGTCTCAGAAGTCGATGCCCGTTGCATTATAGTTTTCTTTTTGCTGAGAATGTCGAAATATTTGCATGGGTTGTGTGCTAATTGTACTGTAAAGTGTCTTTGAGTTCTGAGAAAGGTGCAAAAGAAGACACGTCATTCATCTGTTTACAGATTCTGTGTACGGTATGCACAGATTATTAATAGAATGTTAATGAAATCCAGGATGAGCTTCCATCTGACTACATACCTGACCCCTTTATAGGGGTTTATCCAAGGTTACAGAAATGGATTCATGTGAACTTAAAAAGTACAAGATGGTTGCTGGATAGTGCTGTGTTTCATAGTTTAGTCAGACATTGTACAAAGCATGATCACAGTTTCATCAGTTCTTACGCTCTTAAGGGCAAACCCTGAATAGTTTCTAGGGTCAAAATATCAGAATTTGGAATGTACACGTCATCATCCAGAAATCGTTTCTTCTCCAATTGATACATCATCGGAAGAAATTAAGGCACTTTGGGGAACGTGGTGTTTGAGCACTGCAGGATTCGATCTTTCTGTTTTCAACACAGAAGAAGCCCCCTGACTAAAGCTACATTTGAAGAGCCCTGCCCATCTAATTCTAAAGGGCCCTTCCAAGCTGCCAACCCACTGAACTGAACTGAACTGAAAAATGACAATGAAAAAGAAAAGAACTGAAGATAGAATGAAGAATTTGAATTCATTTCATCAAAGGACAGAAGGCTTGACATTTCAGATGGTTTTAGGAAACAAGGGCGTTGCCTTTATTTGAAACGATCCAGTGACTCAAGGCAAGCCCTTTCCTCCATGTTTGACAAACTTCTTTCGTTTAACACAGTACAAGCACATTCTGCAGTTTCCCCTCTGTTACTATGATACAGCAAAATGTGGTAAACAGGAAAATGACACACTTTAATCTAAAATCTACAACAGACACTTGTAGAGTTTGGAACTGTTGGATTAAACCCAAAGCCATTCAGACACTCCTCCACTTTGCTGAATTCAGGTATTTCAGCCATGCCCACTGCTAAAAGCCATATTAAATCCAATACATGGCCACGCAGTCTCCACAGACAAGCACTGGCAGTAGATCAGGTTGTGCTGAAGTGGTCAGAGGTCAGTTTAAATGGGGAACTGCAGCAGGATGTGGCAAAAAATTGTATTTTTGTGAAATGTAGGCGTAGAGGGTACATGGGGTTTGTGATGCAGTAGATCCTGCAACATCACAGGGTTGCTGGGACCTGAAAGATGCAGGATGTCAATGAAATCTCACATCATCCCATCATCACTGTTTGCTTCCAACTGGATCCAGTTTGGGGAAGTTCCTTTCCTGGTCTTTCCTGGTTTGCACCTGTGCAAAACATCCATCAGCACACAAAAACCTCTTCTGACTGAACACACACACTGCATGATCTTGCAGCAAGATCACAATCAGCAGTGATGACCTGCATTTGTACTAATACACTTTAACACTAGTTATCTATCTCAAGGTGTACATATAGCAAAATGATAATTCAGGATTCAAACTGAAGTAGACAGTTGGGCCAACATATTGATTCACCTCAAGGCATAATTTTGACTCCATGAGAGCCTCTAATACAGGAAAACAAAAACAGCTTTGATTTTGGGGATTTTAAGTGTGTAAATGTACACTGGTGATGTAAAATCTGTCATGCTGTTTTTTCTGATTCAACAGGGTGTTGTTTGATAAAACAAATAATATTGGGCATGTACATGGAAGTACTGAAGGGCTCCACAGTATTGTCCACTTAGTGTCTAAGGCCTCTCCAAAGTGTAAAAAAAATCTATAAAAATTTCTTAGTTGTATGTAAGGTGATGGCTGTAACACGTTTTAAAGCTGTGTTACAACCATCCCCACCCCTGTCAGCCAGTGTTTAACTAGCTGTATTAGCAAGGTGATTTGAAATTAACTGGGGAAAAATGCATCACAATTTACCTGAGAAACTACAGTTTAATGTAATATAATTCATATGGTTTTATCTGCAATAGTTCACCTCAATCAGTTTTTTCGCGATGGAATCTGCATGTGCCTGTTTACAGCCTTGATATTCACCATGTGAGGTCAGGGTGGAATTGGGCAGTGATGCCGGTAACGCGTTACTGTAGTCGGACTACTTTTTTCAGTAACAGTAGTCTAACGCAACTACTATTTAAAAACTAGTAGTCAGATTAAAGTTACTTATCTAAAACATCGTGCGTTACTATTTCTGCATTTTGGGGGAACGTAGGTTATATTTATTCATTCTTATTTTTTGGCTACACGTTTCTTACGCGGTTACGTCATCTCTGCTCTGCGGCGCCAAAGTCAGATGTGAACAATAAGGAAGACAACATTGAGGTCCGTTGTACACTCTGTGCTGGCGACAGAGTGCTGTCTACTTTCAAAAACACAACGTCAAACCTGAAAAAAAAACCGGGGCTTGGCGGCGAACGTAAATTGTTACCGGGCGGGGTGTAAAATGGACTAAATTCAGTATTATATCGCGATCGATCGATCGCCGGTGGTTGGCGCCAGATCGAACTAGTAACTCGTTGAATCATAGATGTGGATCAGAGGTAAATAAACTAGAATTTTTTTCGGCGTGAGATATCGGAAGTGTGGCGTGTGTAAGCGTGTGAAGACAGTCAAATGCGTGTGTCTCAATGCGTGAGAGTTGGCAACCCTGTAAGTGGGCGGGGTTGAACAGAAAGACTGTCTTATTTATTTATTTAAAAAACATGTAAGCCTATTTCAAGAAAAAGTTTACAAATGCCAGTGTCATTTTTGATGTTCCGGTTAAAATACATGTCAATAAAGTGAGTATTGGCAGAACTGGTAGTCATTTTTATGTTATAGGGGCGGGGGATCAGCCTCTGCTGAAAGTAACTAAAAGTAATCTAACTTAGTTACTTTTAAAAGCAAGTAGTCAGTAACTTAACTGAGTTACTTTTTAAAGAAGTAGTCAGTAGTCAGTAGTCGGATTACTGTTTCAAAGTAACTATGGCAACACTGGAATTGGGTAAATACTGAAATGATCATATGACTCCTAACTTATCCTTGATCAGTGGAACTGATGGTGTTACAACTCCCCCCATGTTACAACCATACCCGGTCTCCCCTACATAGTACTGCTTATATTCTAATATTTTGTATGCATTTTGTTTTATGTTGTATGCATTTTCTTCACAACTGTTTATTCATATTCACAAACGCAACTGTGTCCTTCGTAGCCCTTCATAGCTTTTTAGCCATTCTTATCTAACTTCCGGTTTATCGTTCTAAAACCTTCCAAAAAACTCGACATAATCTCCAGCTAGAGTAAACCTTTTCTTTTTCTATGATGTCCAAAAGTATATGCAATCGAAATATTCACTAACAAAATAATCTACAACTGCTTCAGTTTCGCCAAACAGAGTTAATCGCGTGTGCTCTGGAGAGTTTATATTAGTTTAGCTTACCTTATCTGGTACCTTGGTAGTGGCTTGTTTCACTACCAATATGGCTTGTTGTGATGCGCATTGAAACTCCCAAAGACAAGTAATCACGAATCATGTCAAGTGAAGTGTTAATCTTTTAAGCTTCAACTGAGCTATTGGCTAGAAAAGCTATCAATCACTTCAAAGGTGTCAGCCTCGTCGCTTTTGCCATAGACATAAAATACTGTGGCGTGGTGTGGAAGAGAGAGGCCGCAGGCAAGTCCATTCTCAAGGAAAGACAGGCTTTTATTTCCTATATGAGGTTAGTTTGCCGCACGCAGGCGCGCTAACAGGAGCTTTAATTGAGCTTAGACTTGTACGTGGAACACAAGGTAAATCACAGGTGTACTGGTATCACACACTGACGGAGGGTAAACTTAGGAGAGACACAAATACATAATGTCAACCAGGATGACTCGACTAACAATGTCCATAAACACTAATTACTAATAACATTACATAGGCATAAACATACATGAACACATAACACCGTTGGAGCCGAAGAGGCTCATGGGTACTGGCGTCACTCTCCGGTACCCCCCCATTGGTCTGACGCTACAATACATAGATGCCTCATCCCAGCCAACATGTCCACATGGGCCCCACATGTGATTTAACTGCACTGTAAAAAAAACATTTTTTTATCAGATATTTACTGTAAATAAATACAGTATTTTTCTGTCTTTTTCATAATAAGAGATTAAACCTGTAAAATACAGGAAAATTACTTTTTTAAGAAAACTCCTTTAAATATACGGTCAAAGTCTGTAAATTTAAATTACAAAAATTTCTTGTTTTATAACAGGATTGTATATATTTTTTTAAGGGTCTTGAGTGTTAATTTAGTAGTTATCAGTGTAAAAATGCAGTTTTCAGTGTAAAAACACAGAACAATGCCTATTGTAACCACAGTAATTTTCCATTTTTAAACAGTAAATGCATGGTATATTAAAATTCCATATTATCAAATTATATTGAACTATATTCAATATATAATTATATTGAATTATATTGAACAAAAACAGCATCCTAACATCTACATTTGACCAAAGCTGGAATTATAGTGAATTAAGATTTGAAGTAAAATATTATGTAAAATTTTCCATTTCCAATTCTCTAAATATACATTAATATCTCTGCTACCAAACCAGCTGTAAATTCAATCACATGCACAAAGTACTGAACAACAGCCTTTTATTTGAAATGACATTTAAAGCAACAAGTTTAGAACGCAATACTGCTCCACTCTGCTCAAGCAAGTGAATAATATAAAATATTTGGTCCCTCAATCCTCAATCCCGGGCAATCAAGGGCTTTTCCTGAGGAGGCGCAAAGATATAAGGCATTAGGAGATTTTTTTCAGAAAGGCCCATAACCTGTTAAAACTTTGCAATATATAGCAATAAGTTTGCGGATGGGGGTCAGAGAAATAGTGTAGGTATCCTGACGAACCAATGTTCGATGCGAAAAATTCTGGCTCAGTAATGTGTTCCAAACTACGTTGTACTTTTGTAAGGGTGTCATATAACATCACTCCTCACCGCCTAGCAGGTGTGTGTTTTTTCCTGAATACTACTGTGACTTTGTCAAGCACAACCCAGCCAGTCATCAGGCACTGCTAATAGTGAACTTGAGGTGATTTCAGGTCGGGAGACCAGCGAGAAGATATTTTGTTGTTTTCAAGCGGTCTGTGGGCTTCATCAAAGCTCCGGACACCATCGAAACATATGTGGACCTAAAAATACAGCTTTAATCTCAATACTGACCAAATTTAATCGAAATCCGTGCCTGCGAAAGTATTTTACTAGACCGCGGAAAATAGGTAGTCTTGATTGACATTTGTGTATCGAACGTCACGGTAGCGCAACTTTAGGCTAAAAGCGGCGTCTCTGTTTAACTCATTCCCACAGTGTTTTCTTGAAATCGGTATAGATACCAGTGTTGTGTAGTTTAATCACATTGTTTTCTGATATAACTTGTTGTTAAATGGTAATATAGTTAACATTACTTCGAATTAGATTATGATTAATTATTAATTATGATTAACAGGGTTGCCAACTCTCACGCATTGAGCGCCGTGCCGCCCCCCCCGCTCAACAAAATACACTCGCAACCGGCTCCAGGTTAAAATCTCACTCCAAGCGAACGTCAAAAGTTGGCAACCCTGTGATTAATTAAATTAGATTATGTGAATTTCAGTCACATGACTTCTATTGTAATTAATGTATTATATTTTAATGTGATACATGATATTATAAATATATTACTTTATAAATTCTCAACCAATTTTCAAAATCCAGGTATCATTTTAAAGGTATATTTCAGCTCTGTCCAGATATGTGATTCTTTTAAAGCTTGGGACTGTTTGAAAATTTCAGGAAATCAGGAAACAGATCAGCAAACAGTTCTGTGTGGTGATTGGACAGAATCGTGGGTGCCTGGTCTGTTCAGCCAATGAATGCCGAGAATCACTAGTTTGAATTTGAGCGCCAGTTGTCTGGAGACGTTACGTTCCGTTATTCACGGAATCGCAGGTAAAGACAGACCGACTGAAGCACAGAAGCACCAGTTCACGCCAAGTGTCTGTGTTCAATATCAACTGAAGGTACGTCTTAGTTTTATTTTTTCAAAAATCGCTGCTTTACCGGGAGTGTTTAGTTATTTTATTATGAGTAGCATTCTGACGACAAGTTGATGTCTGTTGTGTTATAGTAGTTTTGGTTTCAAACGTGTTTTAACCAGTTTATTTTAATCTGTTCATGGTGTTTATCACAATAATGGTTGTTTATTTTCAAAACGCCCAATCTTAACGTCTCGTATTTGTTAACGTAATACAAGAGAACTGTTCGGTCAGACAGCTATTTGTTGTGAAACAAGCATTTTCAAGTACTTTAGCCTACATTCCAGCACTTTTCAAACCTGAAACACAATGCAACATTAAAATTCATCAGGTAAATGTTCATTCCAGTGTTTTTGAGGGGTGTTTCTTTATACTACCATATGGCGGCAAGTATGAACCCTTCCACCGTTCGCGGAGGTTCGCGCCAGGTGTGCAGGGTCGCGCGCTACGGTCAGTCTCGAAAGTATAAACATAGATTAGTTAAATAAATACTTTTAATGTCTTTTTATAGGTTGTACAGACAAACAGCATTTTACAGAGTATACCTAACGTTTAGAAAAAACTGCAAGTTTTTGTGCTATTGTGTTGGCTATGTTGCTTCTGCGATGCTGAGCTCTAGTTTGTGCTATTATCAGAAAAGAGCTTTTGTTTGTATTTTATTTAATCTATTTTTTAACCTTATTTTTCTATTATTTACTTATGTATTTATTCATTTGTTTTATTATTATTTATTATTACTTAATGTTGAGAGAACACAGCCTTGCACCGCACAAAATGTTTGCACTTTGCTCATTACTTGTACACGTGTTATCTAATTTTAGATTTCATCTATTGTTGAATAAACCTGCAAAATATTTGGAATATTCTAGATTCATTACACAGTAAAAAACAAAACAAATTAACGTGCTGCTGTTCAGAGAGACATTACATTTCTGTATTTTAATCTTAATTTATTGTGTTTCACATCGATATTGGGATATCCAACAATGTTATTGCACATTGCAATTCTAGTTCATATTGTGCACCCCTAATGGCATAGTAATAAAATGTGTGTATTGTGTTTTTAAGGAGACTGCCAATCTAATAATAAATTCAGTGCACAGTAGCATTAGCTTACAAGTCTTTAATGACCTTGTAATTTTTTATTACCACAGGATGCAACAGACAATCTTTAGAAAAACTCCATTCATTCTTTTCATAGAGAAATTCTATACACCACTGAAATCATGTCGTCAATCTGCAGTCTCGGCCATGCTCTTTTACCCTATATGGAACCCCGGATCTAAAAGAAATTTCTCTACGAGACAAATGAACATTTTTCTCTTGAATACAACTGTATCGTCTGAATTATTATTAAAGTGTTGAAATGTAAATTCATTAGACCGGCAGCCTCCTTAAAAATAACGCAAACCAGCATCCTTTGCCAGTGTGGTAGTGTTTTTTTCCATGTACGGAATGAGGGAACATAAAAATAAGTCAGATCTTTCCCTTTTTTTCATAGCTTGCTTTGTCAAGCTCTACAAGCAGACAGCACTCTGGAGTTCTTTCTGACCCTACTGGTGCTTGTCCATCCTCAAAGCAAAGTTGGCATCTGTGGTGCTCTTTCTTGGCATGACACCCTGCTGTGCACAAATAGTTCCCTCTAGTCCAAGTCTAGCTTCTACAACTCTCTCCCAGATCTTCATTGTGTGGCTCATCAACTTAATTAGTTGTTACAACTCTGTACATCACCCTTGTTCTTAAAAATGGGTACCAGCACACCTCTCCATTCCTCTGGCATTTTCTCACTCTCAACTGTATCCATTGAATAGATGAGTCAAAGACCTCACTGCTATCTCTCCTAGAGATTTCCGTACCTTAACAAGTCTAACCCAGCGCCTTTAACAGCTCCTCTATTAACTCTTTACCACATTCCTTCCTTCTTCAGTTTCCACCATTTGGTCTTCTTCTCTGGTTTGACATTTTTCGTCTTCTTCACAACAACACAGGGTTCGTACGGTCATGAAAAACCTGGAAAAGTTATGGAATTTGAAAATAGCAATTTCCAGGCCTGGATAAGTTTTGGGAAAAATAAAAATACTCAAATGTTTTGGAAAAGTCATGGAAATTTGCTTGACACAATAAATGTTTGTCGTTCTGATAACCGGAAGAAATATATATATAGCCTTTTTTTTTCATTGTGCGGACCGCTAACGTAACTTCACACGTTAGTTCGCTGCGTTAGCGACGGACTCCAAACGGAGCTGTAGATTGTACTTTGACATGTAAATCAGCGTAATGCTGGTAAATGCCGATTCAACAATGGCTGCTTCAGTTGGACAAATACAAGCTGTGGTTTGAGAAAGACAAGGACGCGTGCAAAATGTGCACTGTGTGGTTAACCAATCGGTTAACGATGGGGTTAGAGACTGAAAAGTCTGTCGTAAAGCAGTTTTCGTCGTTAAGCGTGACCCTAGATTTAGATACGCTTTAATCATAAATACAGTATAGAAAAAAACTGCGTGCGTACAATGCGAGAAAGAGCGATCGTGTTGTCGAGATGGGCTACGGTGGAGGCTGCGCTGCTTCAGCTTATCATACACTATACACCACTCCACTACACTCCACTGTGCTGCCACTGCACCTTCGCGCACCGCGCAAAATTACGAAAAGTCGGTCGTAACTCCAGTCCGTCGTTAACCAGACCCGTCGGTAAGCGGGGACTCACTTTTAGCCCGGATACGGCTTATAGCTACAACATTTTCTATTAAAAAAACTTTGTAGGTGCGACGTATATTGATATTGAAAATACGGTAAATGTTTATTTTTTCAATTAAACCACGTGGCTTTTCATTAATTTATGATATACTGTGGAATTTTGGCCTGGATTTTTTCTTATTTTTCATGTCTACACATATGTTTAGAGAATGTATAGTCATTGAAATTTGCCTGAAAGTCATGGAAAAGTCATCGAAATTAATTGTCAAAAAAGTGTATGAACCCTGACAACAGTCATTCTACACACCTCCATACGATGCTGTTTGGCCACGCTCTCCTGTCACAATCTTGCAGTCCCCAATCTCTGTCGGGTTTCGTCTTCTACACAGAATGTAGTCTACTTGTGTACTCCTCCCTCCACTCTCATAGGTCACCCACCCTATGTTCCTTTTTGGAAATAAGTGTTGACTACCATCCTCTTGGCAGAATCCACCACCATCTGTCCTTCCTGGTTCCTTTCCTTGACACCAAACCTACCCATTGCTTCCTCATCTCCTCTGTTTCCTTCACCATGTCCATTTAGGTCTGTTCCAATCACCACTCTCTCTTCACTGGGAATATTTTCTATCACTTCATCTAGATCCTTCCAAAACTTCTCTTTTTCCTCTTCCTCACATCCAACCTGTGGAGCATAACCACTGGCAACATTCAACATCAGACCTTCTACTTCTATCTTCAGACACATCACCTTATCTACACTTGTTTCACTTCTTTGCTAACTCCTCTTTCAAGACTAGTATGCACACAAGATCATGGCACCAGTATGAGTAATACTATTTCACTACTTGATAAAATTGTAGGTATGAGTCAAAACCATACACAGCTGCCAAAATCAGGCCCAATTCTGACCAACATGCCTCATATCTTCCTGGATGTCAAACAAAACTGTCTGATATTTGGGGTTATTGTGATTTCAGAATTGTTTTGCATTTTACGTTAGAATGTTATGCATTCTAAATTGATTAAAAAGTGCACACGATGTCCCAGAATTACTATATCGCCTACAGGTTGCAGGTTAAAACAAACATTTGATTTTCTCTTTTCACAGATGCGGCAGTGGGCACTGGTTTAATGATGCCTAACAAGATCATTGAGAGAAACTGCCATAATGTTCAAAACCTGGAGTTATGGAATTTTCTTCCTTCTGGATGTGTCCTAATATGACATCTTTTTGGATAAAGTTAATGATGACCTGTTATGTAGTGACAGCTAACAGTGAGTGAACTGGGACTGAACACAACAAGTGCACAGTAATACAGATAATGAAGTGATGTTGTTCTATGAGATATTTGATTTGATCGTTTCATACAGCACTCTTACCATCTTTCTGTTACTGTTGAAAATGCCTTAAACAACTGTGTGTAAGCCCTTTTATGATCTGTAATGATTATTGCAGTATTAGATTCTGTGATTGGCCCTTGTGCTTTGTATTAACCAATTAAAAGTTCTTGATGTAGAAGCATATTCGGTGTAGATACATTTTTCAAGTTGTTGATTTTCTACTGGGTGTGTAAATGAAACAAAGAAACATTTTTCCCAAGCAATCCTAATCTGAATCTTTTAATTGGCACATGCTGCTACAATCCATACTACACAATAAACTGAGAATGATATAGGATAACTAGTGCTGTTAGTTCACATTATTGTTTATATTTTAGAATCCCATTTAATATAAATCTTTTAAACTTCGAGAACATTGTAAAAATCCATCTATTTGTGTTTTTTATATTTTTTAGAGTCAGTTCAGTTGTCATGATTGTTGAAGTTCAACTGTCAAAATAAAGAGATTGAAAGTATGTATTATGGCTGAGCTTTTATTATTGCTTTTATTGTTTTGGTTAATGTTTTTACATTGTTTTAAATGTTGTTTGTTAATTTATGTAAGTACACCATTCTTTTATCTGCTGAAATAAAAGGTAACTGTAAAATGTTTATGTAAGCTGGAATTTAAAGACCAAAATAACCACAAAACTATTTATGTTTACAGAAATGTATTGTAATATTGGTAGTTTTAACAGAAACTTAAGATGTTAATACATCCCAAGCACCGTAAATTTATAGGAAAGAGTAGCATATTTATTCAGGCATGAAAATGGGTCAGGGGTTAAAAAGGTGACAAGACCGCGGGGGGCGGGGCATGTGACGTCATGGGGATACGGCGACGGGGCGTTGACATGTGGGGGGGGGGGGGGGGTTGACATGTGACGTCATGGGTATACTGCGACGTGGGGGGGGGGGGTGGCTGCTGCTGTACGGGGATACAGCAACAGGTGATGCCAAATATTGCTCGTAAGGTGACATCATGTAAAAAATATAATAACGCGTGGCCACGACTTACTAACGCATGCGAACGACTTACTAACGCGTGCGAACAAGATAATTAAGTATTACTTTATATAAAGCCAGGTTTACCTTCCTTGGGCAGTCAGTTCGCGAACATCCCTGGGATCTGCTTGCTTTGCTGTGAAAAAATAAACTTTGTTGCCGCGTGTGAAAGGCGACGTTAGTATCTCGTTTCCACGCGTTAATAAGTCGTGGCCACGCGTTATTTATTTATCTTTTACATGATGTCACCTTACGGGCTCCGTAAAATATAGTAAAATCTATTTAAAAAATTTTTTTTGACTGTCATGTCAATGGATTCAATGTAAACGCAATCCGTAAACGCAAGAAGCCGCTCGCCATTCCGGATGGCTCAGTCAAAACCATTACGTCTTAATGAACCAATAAATACATCAGCGGCGAAAATGAGTGTAAAAATACCAGGTTCACGTGTTTTTATTTTCTAACCTGGGCTAAAGCACAGGGTAGACTCAAACGACAAGCGTATACAACTTCATCTTCAACCTTTTCAGCCCTGGTGCGAATGTGATCCTCACACGTCCCTGGATTCACCAGTTACAACTACAGACACACTAGAAAAAAAAATCTTGTTTCTTATTTTATGTCACCGTTAACTACACGGGGTTGACGCGAACTTAATAGGCCCATCTATCTACCTATTTATCACAAGAGCTTGTGGTTAGATCTGACAGTGTTCAACGCTGTAGCGAACGGCAGTAACTTTGTTTTACCGCAAAATATGAAAACGATTGAAACCATTAATATCCCAATTAAATCCACCCAATTAAAAATGTACGATCTGGTAAATGTAGTGGTAAATGTTCGCTCTTCTGCCTTGTCCCCAGTGTAGCACTAGGTCCTGCTTCTCGTCCCGCTTAGCAGTAAATGAATAACAAGAATGAAGAACGTTTATATGATTGAAACGCTATTTGGCCTCTATGAAGGTTCTGGGCGGAAACTGCTGGCCACTGTAATTGAAATTTCCGATTTCGGAAGTGCTCTGCTTGCTTTAAGTCAATATGATAATTAAAATATGTACATATAATCTCCCGACCCCCCCCCCCCCCCCCCCCCCAAAAAACAAAAAACTCATCGGATCTACACGATTCACGTAGGTCACCCTTTTCAACTTCAAAACGGCGAATTTCGCCGAAAGGTGACAGATTTTCATGCCTGTTATTGGACCATTGGATGTTAAACACATAACTTTTGAAACTACTTTTATATAGGGTTAAATATATATAATTTTACATTATTTTTGTGTATTTAAAAAGCAGAATCCAATTATTTTAATGTTGAAATCTTATTGATAAACAGTACATTGTAAGTGTTTGTGGGTTGATCAACCAACATTTAACAGTTATCCACTGTAAGTTTATAGGATATGAACATATATTCTCAGATTACTGTTATGTCTTTAAAAGCCATTATGTCATCTTGGGTTAAGGGTCACAGATTAGCGGGAAGCCCGTCTTGTCTGGTGCAGTGTGTGAATAAACAAGCGTGGACGAGCCGTACGACTCTGTGTGGTTTTGTATATAACAATTACCTCTGTACTTTGACAAGTTCATTTGTAGATTTGTAGATATAATACCATGAAGTAACCTAATTATGCTGTTATTTTAACATTCTAGCTGTGTTTTCTTACAATGAAAATGTGTAATTTTACTCAAATTTGGCTGTGAAATTACAAAGAATAAATACAGGCAAAATCTGTAATTTTACAGTAATTCATTGTTTAATTATGTGTGGTATTTTACTGTAACTTTACGGTAACTGTTTGGCAACTTTTGCTGCCGGAGATGTTACCGTTTTTTTACGACTTTTTTTTTACAGTGTGGGCAGTATGGGTTTTATCTTGGCATGGGCTTAGAGTGGGCTTTTTTAAGGGTTCTACTCGGGCCCCAGTTGAGTTACATTTGTGGGCCCCATTGGGGTTATAAATCCCGGCCCCAGATGGGTTATAGTTGGGACCCACGTGAGCCTGATTTTTAAAAGTCTAATATTTTAAAAATAGACTTTTAAATACCATTTACAAAACAGACATTGTTTCATAGTACACAATTTTATACCTTTTATGGTAGAACTGGATGTTTTGTATGGAACACAAACAAATAAATTGCATGCTAATATAGTTGTGAACTTGTGAAGCAGTTATAATAACTAAATTCATTCAAAATCTTAACAAAGTTAAAACAACAAAGTTAATGTACCTGCTTCAGATTTCTGTAATAAACCATTGCCTTACCTACTCTCGTGCGCCCCCGCCCCCAATGAAAGTCTAGAACGTTCTCTCGCCTAGCCTGACTGAAAGCGATTTTTAAATCCGTTGGAGATATTGTTCACTGAGGTAAGAAATCAACTTTTTATCCAATTTCTTTAATTTTGTTATCAATGTTTAAAAGAACAAATATACAAAGAAAGAAAATTACCTGAGGATACAATGCCTGATGTTATCTTATTCAAACCTATCTAAGTTAGCTAGCTAGCCTGATTCTAGCTAGAATAACCGTTAGCCGTTAGTGTTGAAAGGTAGAACCATGGATGAATTTTTGATTTCATAGGTGGGGGGGGACACAAATGGCTTGAGAACTGGGGCGCAGGGTTTACCAAAACCGGCTTTTGAAAAAGTGCAGGGGACATGTCGTCCATCCCCACCACCCCAAATTACGTCCGTGGATAATCTGTGGGAAATTATACACATTTTAAACACTATGTTTACACATTTTCGACGTAACCCACCTAGATTTAGTTAGTTAATTTTCCTAGATCAGATAAGGCATAAATGCATATTTTCAGTGTTGCTATGCTAGCTAACCTACCATAGAATATCTTGTGTATGTGACGCTGGGCGGCGACAGACGAACGAGACACAGAATCCGTATTTCGTCTTGACAGACGTCACTTTAATTAACATATATATATCGTGCAATAGCGCACGGAGAACAGGTATACACACACAACGTGTAGACTGTAGACAACGACGAGCACAGGACACTGCGCGAGCGCACATTAAATAGACAAATCACATTAACCCCACGTGATTACGAGACGATTCACAGGTGAGACGGATTATCACATGACATAGCCATCACCACGGAATATCCACAGACGCAGACGATGCACGTAGACTACGTAAACACACGCCCAAAAGGGAGGGGCCGGGGTCCTCAACGTGACAGACGCCCCCTCCAAGGGCACTACCCGTCCCGGGGTGCCAACAGGACCGAGTGCCCCGAACCCACGACGATGGGCGGATCCGACGCGCTCAGTCCTGCGTCTGGGAGGTGACTGCCCTTGGCGAAGCGTCCGTCACGAATCGCCTAGCACACCCTCCCTGGGAAGACGGGGGAAAAGACGTTAAACACATTAAACGGCACATTCACGAATACACACACAGGCACATTCACACACAGTGGCACAAGAGGGAAAAACGGGTTTGGTACACAAAGGGGAAGACTGACAAACACGGGAACACACACACACGACATGGGCGCCAGGCTGCGCGCCAGCAGGAGAGTGATGAGGGACGAGAGGTCGGGAGCTACGGGTGCAGTAGGCGCTGCGGGTGGCGGTGCTCCTCCTGCAGTCCCTCCACCGGACGCAGCGCGGCTGGCGGACGTGCCCGGCGCAGCGCGGCGGGCGGACGTGCCCGGCGCAGCGCGGCGGGCGGACTCTCCCCCCAGCTGGTCGTAGGGGATGTCCCTCTCACCTCGCGACCGCTCTCCGGAGTCGGCTGTGGGCTCTTCCACCTCCATGTCCTCCGCCTCGCTGCCCCGGCTCCAACTCATGGGCTGCTCCGGACTGCCACCCCGAGAGCAGTCCATGTTCTCTCCTCCGGAGCGACCGGAGGGTGCACTCCACCCTCCCTTTACCGTCCCAACCGAACACTCAGAGGGGGGTGGACTGACCTCCTCCTCGGAGTACATGTCGCTGTCCGTGCACTCTGAGACGTCCGAGTGCACGGACCGCGGACGTTCTTCCTCCGCTTCCTCGCCGTAATCGGCGGGGTCTGCCGAGTGCTCCGACGGAGGGTAGTCTCCTATGTCGACCTCTTCCCCCTCCCCTTTGACGGAAGAGGAACCAACGGGCGGAGGGAGGTAGTCCTCTTCCTCGGACTCCTCCTCCTCCTCTGACCCGTAGTCGCGTCCGGAAGCGTCTTCCAGCGACAAGGGGTAGCCCTCTCCGTCTCCACAGTAGTCCACGGTGGAGGTATCGTCCAGAGACGGGGGGTAGTCCTCCTCCTCTCCACCATAGTCCACCGTGGATGCATCATTCATCGAGGGGGGGTAGTCACCCTCCTCCTCCTGCTCCTCCTCGGAGTCCTCCTCTCCGAACTCGCTCTCTGGGGTGGACTCGGTAGCACCCATGACGAACGAGCCCACCCTCAGAGGCGAGAGAGCGCGGGCTGGAGGAGCGTGTCTCTCCCTCCAGATTCTTACCGCGCCCTGCCGGAAGATCTCTGCCAGATCAGGGTCTCTCTCCTTGACCTTCTGGGCTGAGGTCAGCTGGAGGGCGCATACAGGGTCTGACATCAGCTGTTCCCGAGCGGTGGTGCCTTTTGCTGGGACGCAACGCCTTCTTAGGCCGGGTGGCGTATCCTGGCATGTTCGGGTGTCTCTGGTCGGCTCGTCGTTCTGTGACGCTGGGCGGCGACAGACGAACGAGACACAGAATCCGTATTTCGTCTTGACAGACGTCACTTTAATTAACATATATATATCGCGCAATAGCGCACGGAGAACAGGTATACACACACAACGTGTAGACTGTAGACAACGACGAGCACAAGACACTGCGCGAGCGCACATTAAATAGACAAATCACATTAACCCCACGTGATTACGAGATGATTCACAGGTGAGACGGATTATCACATGACATAGCCATCACCACGGAATATCCACAGACGCAGACGATGCACGTAGACTACGTAAACACACGCCCAAAAGGGAGGGGCCGGGGTCCTCAACGTGACAGTGTATAGCAGAAAAGAGTATTGTCTTATGGATAAACAGCTACTAATCATTCTTGTTATGGGTCAAAGTTAGATAGCGGTTTTCTCATTTTAGTGCTCTTTGATCTGGAAAGTAACATGTGGTGGTTGTTTTTGCCTCAGTTTATTCTAGCTGAATTTTAAATTTTGTTTTGTAGGTGGCCTAAAGCAAAATGCTTTTCTTCAGAATCTAACTAAAAAAGATGTTGAGAGAGCTTGTCTCAAAGTGGTTTACCAATGCTCATGACGGTGATGGAAATCGTGCATTGAGAGAGCAGAGAGACTTTCAGAATAGGAATGCAGAACAGATGTAAGTAATCAATAGTGAGCTACATATTTGTGATAATGTGACTATGAAGGCATGTGAAAATCATTGTCATTTTTACTTTCCAAAACCCTGACGGCTCCTATATTGAAGTTTTTAAACGTTTTATGTACACCTAACTTGTAAACACATCACTTGGCCTTTGTAAAATCTCCCCTAAGAGGTTATTAACGTGATAGACATCATGTAATGTGGCTTGCGCCATGGAGCGAGGGGACGGACACAAATGCTGAGAAGAGCGAGATTTATTACAGGGCAAACCATAATCAGAGTCCAAGAAGCAGTCCGGGGTCATAACAGGAGGGCAGTCCGAATAACACAGGTACACAGGCATGACGAAAACACGCCGAGGAAACACAGAGCAACTTACGAACAGGATCGAACAGCAAACACCAACCAATAGCATGAACATAGAGAACAAAATAACCGATAGCCAGAACTGGGGAAGTGCAGGGATTATCTACATGACACTAAACTACGAACAGGTGAAGACAATGACACAGGGGCGTGGCAATAAACAAGGGATTCATCAAAACCAACGAGCAGGGCGGGACAAACGGGCAAGAACACAAGGGAACCCAGAGTGACAGCTAGGAGGGGGGGCGTAGCCCCACGTGACACATCAGTGTCTTTGGAAATTTTGAGTAACTGCAGCAGCTCAAAATAATTTATTGTATAGTATATTTGAGGGAGTACTGGTCAGGATTTTATTATCCTGTGCAAACTAGAAGCTGGCATGAGCCTTCATAAAGTTCTGTACAGTGTATTAAGGTCAGGACCCAGGTGGTGCAGAAAATGCATCCCAATTAAACAGGCCTTGTGTGCTAATTCAATAGTACAAACAAGATTTTTATGAATTACCATGTTTTAGATTCACAGAGAAGGATGTTTTTCATTGCTAAAAGTGGATTAGATAATCTGCAGTGTTACTGTTGTGTGCTTTAATTAATACTGCTATCCATCTCTCCCTCACCTCTTCTCTCTCTCTACAAGATGAGAAACTACACAACCCAGCAACACACAGTAAAGGATTCTAAAGATTCTTAACATACGTTTTATGGACATTTTTGGATTTAAGGTTAAAATTATTAATGAATTGATTAATTGGTGTTTTCAATAAAACATTTTCATTAGGATTGATCAAGCATTTGTCGTCATTTAAATGTAAGTATTATTAAAACAGCTTGTAACACTCTCACCCTCAGTGCGGGGAAAACATGAAACTCCAGGCCTGGAAGTTGTGTGGTGTAGCATTAGCCGTCAGCATTCAGGACACCATACACTCGGAGGTGGGCAGCATGAGGGTTTATTGGCTACACGGACCATACGAAGCCAGGTCACACGGCTGTTACCCAATTACACATAAAAGGATGAAACAGCGTTGAGCCTCACAACAGTGTTACTGTAGTAATAGAGAGTCCACTAATACAGATATAGGAAGGTACGGACTAAAGCCGTTGTACAAGCATACCGTCTTCTTCCCCGGGACTTCTACTATATCTCACTCTCTCTCTTCAGGATCCTCCCCAAAGACACACCCCCTATGAACAAGAGTTATCTCTCCCTTAAAGGCACAGCGTAGCTGTAACCGTTACATTTCTCCCCCGACAAGAAAGAGGCTGACCCCAGCCGTACACAGTGAGGAACAGACCAACAAAAATTTTCATACATGGACAGGGTGAGAATTGTCAAAGCAATATTGAGAGAATATACACGTTAAAGCATACTCAACTGGCATACATGTCAGTAAATGCCACAAACTAAACAAAAAACATGCAAGCGCTCAAGTAAACCCTCTCTGTGTAATGCCCAATCAAATGTCGAACAGTTAGAACAGATGTAAACCACATTAGAACGTGCTTTTTTGATAAGTGAACATTAATGAATGGTAACAATATCAACAGCCCTTGAGCTCTACCTAGAGCATCACTTGACTAAATGTTCTTTCTGTCAGTATGGTAAGGGTTGGTCCACCTAGACGATGACCAACCTGATGTTACCCTGGGAACCCTTCTAGGCCTAAGGTTGTATGAACTAAAGGCGTCAGGGTCAACCTCACAGTCAGTCAGTGGGTTTTGTTCAAGGTATGGGCTTTCAGTTGTCATGACCGGGTCAGTTAAGGTCAGTTCAGTATTGGCAGAGTCATAGTCAGGTATGTCCTGTGGTTGAGTGCAGAATGAGTCAAAAATGTCCCTAGAGGACTCAGTAGGCATGTTTTCCGGAAAGGCTTGGTCTGGCTCACTGCAGTCAGGGTCCGACAAGTCCTCCTCTCTCTCCAAATCTGGGCACTCAACGAGAGGCTGTGTAAGCTTGTTAGGAGCAGCTGTGTCCCATGTATGGAAGGGCTGTAAGTTGACAACATGGAAGACACCAGCGTCTCGGCCTGTATCCACCTTTTCCAGCCTGTATGTCACGTCAGAAAGTTTTTGGGTTACACGAAATGGTCCGCAGTACACTGGGGCTAGCTTGGCTGTTAAATTTGCGACAGCGTCTGACCTAGGGTGAGTTTTGACTCTGACGAGCTCATCCAGCTGATATGACACAGGTCTACGTTTCTGGTCATAGTAGTGTTTGCACCTTTTCTGGCTCATCTCCAATGCTTCTCTAGCATGATCATGTGCTTCCCTCAGCGAGGATCTTAGGCCCTCGGGGTATGAGACCTCAAGTTCTTCTGCACCCTCACCGGAAGGCTGTGTGATGAGGTCGAGCGGCGTTTCCAGTTCTCTTCCATAGAGCATCACTGATGGGCTGAGTCCAGTACTTTCATGTGGGGCAGTTCTCAGGGCAAAACAGATCTGAGGGATATACTTATCCCATGAAGAGTGTTTGTCGCCCACGTACGCACGAATGGCTGTCTTCAGGGTGCGATTAACACGCTCAGTTGCGTTTGTTTGTGGGTGGTATGCCGTTGTAAGTCTGTGTTCAGACCCAAGGGCGACCAGCACACGTTCAAAAAGATCACTAATAAAGGGTGTACCTCGATCGGAGATGAGGTATTTGGGGGTACCATGCCGAGCAAAAACTTCACTCACAAACTTACTGGCCGCAACCTGAGATGTTGCCTCCCTCACTGCATTAATCTCCACCCATTTTGAGAAATAGTCTATGAAGACAATGATGTGCACGTTCCCACAAGACGTACGTGGCAGAGGTCCCACAAAATCAACTCCGACATACTCCCAAGGTTTTCCAGGTGTAATGGGTACCATGAGACCAGCAGGCTTCCTCTGACTTGGCTTTGTGAGTTGGCAGACGGCACAGGATACCACATACTTTTTCACATCAGAGGCCATCTTAAGCCAAAAGAACCTGAGCCTCAGTCGTGCTAGAGTCTTGGTGACTCCCAGGTGGCCCGCTGTGGGATGGTCGTGATAGTACTTGAGCAGTGTGCCCCTAATAGCAGTAGGCGCATACAGCTTGAGCTGTCTCAAAGGATGCAGGCCACAGCGCAATTTGGGGTCAAGGAAGTATAACAGCCCATCTTGCTCAATGTATGGAGTGCTCGACTCACTCGTACTGCCTCCAGGAGCGTTCTCCAAGTCGCGCAGCAGGGTGCCAGTCTCGTGGTCATTTAGCTGTAGTTGTCTCAGGTGGGAGCGGTCTTGCAGTAGCACTGGAGGGAGGGAACGAAGGTCAAGTCCCGCTATGGTGGCATAGTCTGGAAGGATGTCTAAAGGTGCATCAACGCTAGGCAGGGGGTTGCGGGACAGCGCATCGGGAACCCTATTCTGAACTCCTGGCTTGTGGACGATGCTGAAATCGAAGTCTTGGAGCCGGAGGGACCACCTTGCTAGTCTGCCGGAAGGGTTAGGACGGGACATCAGCCATCTCAGGCTACTTTGGTCAGTGATAACGGTCACGTGGAGACCTTCGACGTAGGGCCTGAAGTGCTCCAGGGCCCAGATGACTGCTAGGCATTCCTTTTCAGGTGTGGAATATGGCTTTTCTGCCTTGTGCAGTGTACGGCTTGCAAACGCTACAGCGACGTCTCGACCGTCCAGGTCTCTCTGCATTAGCGCAGCACCCAATCCCGCATCGCAAGCATCAGTGTGTATGAAAAAAGGGGTTGAGAAGTCAGGAAATCTCAAGATAGGTGCGGATGTTAGGCAGTTCTTCAAGGTATCCATGGCAGTTTGGCAGCTGCTGCCCCAAGAGAAAGACACATCATTCTTTGTGAGGTTGAACAGTGGTTCGGCAAGCTTGGCATAACCGGAGATAAACCGCCTGTAGTAGCTCGTCAATCCTAGGAACTGTCTAACCTCCTTCACGTTCTTCGGAGGTTTGAACTCCATCACGGCGCTTACCTTAGAAGGATCAGGCATAATGCCACTCGGTGTGACATGGTAGCCCAAGAAAGAAAGTTCGCTGAGGCAAAACTGACACTTGTTTAGTTTAAGAGACAGGCCAGCTGACTGGAGACGAGAGAGAACTTCGCTCAGGTCTTTCAGGTGCTGGTCAAAGGTTGGGGAAGCCACAACCACGTCATCCAGGTATACTGCGCAAATCTTGTAAGTGAGGCCAGCCAGAACTGTGTTCATGAGCCTCTGGAATGTTGCTGGTGCGTTACTGAGGCCAAAAGGAAGCACCTTGAACTGGTATAAACCCTGATGTGAAATGAAAGCAGTCTTGGGTCTTGAACTCTCCTGAACTGCCACCTGCCAGTATCCACGTGCCAGATCAATAGTAGAAAGAAATTTCCCCCTGGCTAAGAAATCCAGAGATTCATCAATCCTTGGGAGAGGATAAGAGTCTCTTACTGTGAGCTGGTTAAGTCCCCTGTAGTCAACACAGAACCTTGGTTCACCACAAGGTTTTTTCACAATGACCACTGGGGCGGCCCATGGACTGAAAGAGGGCTCAATGATGTCCTCCCCAAGCATCTTCCGTATCTGGTCCTCAATTATTATTTTTTTTTTGCAGGTGATGTGCGGTAAGGCGGGAGACTGATGGGTCTACAATCACCTGTTTCGATGACATGCTCGGCCAAAGATGTGTGACCAAGGTGGCCATCAAAGAGATCATAGAACTGCTCCAGTAGTTCTTTTAGCTTTACTTTTTGTTCTGGACCCAGTGCAGCCGCCTCCACCTTGTCACTAAGAGCAGGAGCTGAGGCTTCAATGCCCATTATGTAGTCATTTAGGTCAGCTGAGGTACATGTGTCATCAGAATCAGGAGTGGGGTCAAGTTCATCACTGAACGTTACAGTTTTGGATGGGATGTGAATACTCAGTGAGGCGCGTTGCATGAAGTCCATTCCCAAAATCATTGGTGAGGACAAGTAGGGAATAATGACAAACCTGTGGTAGAAGCGTTTGCCCTGGAAACCTATTGAGAGCCATGTTATTCCTGAAGGTTCACAGGCAGCACCGTCAGCTAACTGTAAAGGTGGACCAGCCCATGGTTGAGTTTTGAGGCTGCCCGAGTTGTTAGGTGGGACCAGATTGGATCGCACGGCTGACAGCGAGGCGCCTGTGTCCAAGGTGGCAGGAACCGCTTCCCCTCTAAAGTTGACTTTAGTTTTAAAAGGAGTGTTCCAGAAGGCTTCAGAGGTGATGTCTTCCACATGCCCTAGATATGGCTGAGCTGAGTGAGGCAGGTCTATTGTTTGGGGGGAGGGGTGCCTCTGTGAAACACCCTCCCCCCTCTGAAGTTTCCCTGCGGCCTGCCTGAAGACCTTCTGCCACCAGAAAAGTTGTCGATATCCACGACAGGAATAGGAGTGACCGAGTTGGAGGGGCAGTTTATAGCATCAGATGGTATACTGGGACTGCTGTTATGACTCTTGGAGAAGGAATTACAGCGTGGACAGGTACGTGATGTGAAGCCAGGCAGAGAGCACTTGAAGCAATGTGTATCATCTGAGGGTTTAACCCTTTCCTGAGCACGCCGGCAGTGATGTCCACTGGATCCCAGAGTAGAATGAAGTTCATGGGCTTGCAAGAGAAGGTCCATAACTGATGCAATAGGTGTACCGTGAAGTGCCACTCTGTATCTCTCCAGAGTGTGCTTACATATAAGGTCAATCTGTTCCCGCTCTGGGGGGGGCTTCGCAGTTTGCTAAACTCGCTCAGCATGTGGGCTACAAACGTGGGAAGTGGCTCATCGGTTGCCTGAATTCGGTCAAGAATCCCTCTCATGACTAGCTCTTGAAAGTCAGTTGGAAGAAAGACCTTCTTAAATAGGTCACAGAACTGTGTCCAAGTGACTATATGTGCTCTAAGGACAGTGAACCATTTTAGTGGCTCTTTGGCCAGAAAGCGTGGAAGTTCCAGGAAAACCTGTGTATCAGTCAGGTCGAAAGACATCCGATAGGCGTTCATGGACTGAAGCCAGTCGTCTGGCTGGACTTTACCATCGGCTGTGAACACAGTGGGCTCCAGCTTCGACTGGTGTAGAACAGACGCCAGGATCCTAGAAGTGTTATTCATTTCTGCAAGACACTGTGGAGAAGTGTAAGAAGCGCCACTAGACTGGGGGTCTTGGGCGGCACATCTATCCGTGGGGGAATGCGTTGGTACAGGCACTGTATAAGGTGTTGAGGATGTGACACACCCAGTATGATGATCAATCTCTACTCTGCTACTTGGGTGGCCCCACTGCTCAAGCATGCTTTTCTGTAACTCCAACGAGTCTGACAAACATTGTTGTAAAAGTCTTACCTCAGACCTCAGTGATTGGACTTGCTCAGTTAGACCTCTGCTGGACTGCCGTGGTAACCTCAGTCTGGGGGCAGTCTCAGGGTCAGGAAGGTCAGTCTGTGGGTCGAGGTCACTAAACATGTTGTATAGTTAAGGAGTGCTAAACAACGTAGAAAAAAAAATAAAAATAAAACAGTACTTTTTTTTTTTTTTTTTTTTTTTGAAAATGCAAACTAGGTTAATTACTTGCCCTGTAAACAGAACATTACAACAGTCTGAGTTTACGTTTGACACCGATGCACAACACAATAAGGAACTTAGCTTCTTATGTGTCAGTTCTGAGAAGTCAGCAACACGGAACAACTCCGGTGCTGCACACAGCGCATGCGCAAAGATAGTGGAGAAAAGTTCAGTTTGCTGTAGCTTGGGAGAGTTGGAGGGAAGTAGTGAGAAAGAAAGAAAGAAAAAAAAACGTTGCTCCACCAGGGTGAAATGAGACAGCAAAATTCTGTCTAAACTCTCTCTATAAAGTCAGTCGAAATCCATTCCAATCATAATACGCGAAGTCCGAAAGTCCCACAATAAGAGAGAGGTGCGGGAGGAAAAACCGCTCGTCTCGCGCGTTCCCGCCGATTCACTCGCACACTGCGCGGGAAAGAAATTATGTCCATTCACCGTCAGCGTAACTCCGTGAAATGGTCTCCTTTCTCCCACTCCAACTCAACCGACAGTCTCGTATGAAGGAAGTTCACCACACACACGGATACCTCCACGATATGCTCACGCGGCCGCCAGTCTCTTCGTCCCCAGCAGCAGATCACTCTCGTCCGGCTAACTCGCGTCGCGCCAGCCGTTAGCTTCCCGCTAGCTGCACGGAGGTGCCTCGGTAGTCTTTAGGCGGCGTTACTCACTCCCCGAGGGTTCTTGGTTCTTCTAACAAGATGTTCGGGCGCCACTTGTAACACTCTCACCCTCAGTGCGGGGAAAACATGAAACTCCAGGCCTGGAAGTTGTGTGGTGTAGCATTACATGAGGGCAGTCATGGCCTGGCGGTTAGGGAACTGGACTTGTGACCGGAGGGTCGTGGGTTCGATTCCCAGACAGGCCATGACTGAGGTGCCCTTGAGCAAGGCACCTAACCCCAACTGCTCCCCGGGCGCCGGGCTAGGGCTGCCCACCGCTCTGGGCACGTGTGATCCACAGCCCCTAGTAATCACTAGTGTGTGTGTGAGTTCTGACTGCACAGATGGGTTAAAAGCGGAGGACAAATTTCGATTGGGTTGTAAAAATCACAATTGACAAAATATGGCACATTTCATTTCACATTTCACATTTCATTAGCCGTCAGCATTCAGGACACCATACACTCGGAGGTGGGCAGCATGAGGGTTTATTGGCTACACGGACCATACGAAGCCAGGTCACACGGCTGTTACCCAATTACACATAAAAGGATGAAACAGCGTTGAGCCTCACAACAGTGTTACTGTAGTAATAGAGAGTCCACTAATACAGATATAGGAAGGTACGGACTAAAGCCGTTGTACAAGCATACCGTCTTCTTCCCCGGGACTTCTACTATATCTCACTCTCTCTCTTCAGGATCCTCCCCAAAGACACACCCCCTATGAACAAGAGTTATCTCTCCCTTAAAGGCACAGCGTAGCTGTAACCGTTACAAGCTCATCTCTGATTGAAATTACTTATGATAATACAGTCTTCAGTGCTGTGCTCTTATACAACAGTTTTGGAAAGTAAGAAAAGCAACTGAATATTGCTTTAGGTATGTACAGCAAAGACCTCACCTGAAGCCCTCCATGACTCCATAGTGTGGAGCCGATGGACAAATCTTTGTGGGCCCCAGCTGGGTTGCCCAAAAAGGGCCCTTAAATGGCAGCCCATTTCAAACCCCTGTGGGGCCCACATGGACATGTTGACTGGGTTTACAGGCTGGAGTCTATGGCTTTTGCAGTAACTTGATACCCCCCTTCCCCTTTTACACCTTGTCAGGCAGAGGTGTGAAAAGCTGTCATTCAAAACCACCACCACTCTCCAGACCAATAAAAACTACAGAATTCAGAAGTTAACAGATGCAGCTTTGCAATTCGAGAACAGATTAGGTAAAATGATGCTGCAATGTCCCTGATAGGTCGAGAATAGTTTTTTGCTCGCAGCAAAGGTGAGGATTACGTGTTTTTATAAAGATGTCGTAAGCAAGCAAATATTTTACCAACATACCACACACTTGAAAGTGTGATACGGATGCTTTGATAGTAAGTGAATTTTAGATGACAAAATATGGTCATCTTACTTTGTAGACTTTTTAAAAGGGCAATTTAAAGGGTGAGTCAAGTTGCATGTGTAAACCATGTGTGAACGGGATTTCTCGCAAACAGTTGCGTGTAGATGGCTGAAAATCGGTATGCAGGATGTTATACTAGTTCTAAAAAAATACAATCGGTGTATTGTGTTTGGGTTTTAAGAATTTTTGGAATCTTTGGATATTAGTTATTCTTTGTGGATAAACAGATTTTGCCTGACGACAGGATCAATAGGGGTGCTATTGCACAAAGAGGTTAAGGAAGGCAGTTGCAGTGTCTCACTACTAGGGCTGGGTATCGATTCAAATTCCAAGAATCGATCCGATTCCGATTCTGAAGATTAAGAATCGATTTATTTCGATTTAATCCGATTTAATCGATTCGATCCGATTCGATCCAATTCGGGGTTTAGTGTTATTAAAAATGTATTTATTTGAGCTGTTTTCTGACTATGTACAGAAGCAACATGTTAAAACTAGTATTATATCAATATTAATCAGCAAATAGTTACTGGTAGTTGGTAGTTACTGATGGCTGGAAGACTGGTGAAAAGGGTAATCATAAATCTACCTTCAAGAAAGGTAATCCAGGACAATAAACAGAGGACATCTTTGAGGTGTCTATATCTGCAACAGTGGACTCCTACTGGGACACTAACCAGTGCATTATTATTATGATTGAAATAATTAAGAAGTCACCCAAAAGCTGTTGCTACCAAATGCATTTTTATTTTAAAAGTGCTCACACTTAATAAACTGAAAGTATAAAATGTAAACGTGTATTTTTCTTTAAAGTAAGAATATAATAACAGAACTGTCACGTTACGGTCCCCGACCCCTCCCTGTTGGGCGTGTGTTAACGTTGTCTGCGTCTACTCGTCTGCGTATCTCCGCGGGTGCGGGTGCGTCTTGTGATAATCCTCACCTGTGGCTCGTCTCGTCATCACGTGGGGTTTGTGTGGTTTGTCCATTTAATGTGCGTTCGCGCAGCGTCCTGTGCTCGTCGTTGTTTGAGTCACACATGTTCTATGTAAACGTGTTTTATGTGCGCTGTCTGCGCTTCGGTAAATGTAATAAACGTAACGATTTGGAAAGTGCAAAGGATTCTGTCTCGTCCATCGCCTTGCGCCCAACGTTACAAGAGCATTTTTAACTTTTTTAAACTGTAAAAACACTGGGTAAACTGTCAGTGACATGGACTAAATGTAAATAGTCACTGACACTGGATAAACTGTCCTTCTGTTTTTAGATTGCCGATTTGACTATCGTCGTTACCGTCACTGTCCGTCGCCATGTTGTTTTACAGTTAGTTAGACCGAGCACGCCTGCGTGAATTCAGTGACGAGGCGGGGGTAAAAGTTCACTAAAAAATCGATCTTTGGACGTACGAATCGATAATCAGATCATCATATGCGAATCGATTCTGAATCGGAAAATCGATTTTTTCAACACAGGCCTACTCACTACTGAGTTGTTTGTAGCCCATGCTATGAGCATGCAGCCTCTCTCTCTCTCTCAGTTGGTATCGTGTAGCATTCCAAATATTTTCTCAAGTTGGCATTGTTTCCTCTGTGTTTCATCACCACGTTTATCTCCCGTTTCTCCATTTGGAAACATTATCCTGTCCCTGCTGCTTTGAGTGTTCTCATCTCTTGCCTTTCTCTGGCCATTCTCAAGTTTTCCTTTGCTGTTTTTTCTCTTTTGGTTTTTGGTTGTAGCTAGCTACTTCCCCTGTCATCCTTAGTTCACTTGTTGGAATTGTTTATTTTCTCGCGTTGAGTATTCCCCGTGTCTTTAGTTTGCCCTGGTTTTTTTTCCTGTACTTTGTGTGGAGGTATTTTCTTTCAGCGCCTTTCCTGCAGTTGTTTTGCCAGGGCTCTTGGGTTTGCCTATTGCCTTTAAACGTTGCGGGGGTGCTTGCAACTGAAACTCGCTGCAAGGTTTGCCTATTGCCTTCAAACCTTGCGGTGGTGCTTGCTACTGAAACTCACCGAGTTACAGTACAACTCTGCCTGCAATGGACCCAGCCGCACAACGCAAAACAGAAGAGTTGAAATCTGTGCTGTCTAGACACCGTTGTCCAGCACTCCTGTCAATCCTCAGCCCGCCAAACCTCCCGCTACGGTGGCTCGCGTCAAACCTGCTCTGCCATCTCCCGCACACTATTCAGGGGGTCCTGAGGAGTGCAGAAGCTTCCTGCTCCAGTGTTCACTAGTGTTTGAATAGAAGCCCTCGTGCTTCCTGACCGACAGGGACAAGGTAGCCTCACTCTGCTCTCTGGCAAGGCTCTTACTTGGGCCAGGCCTGTTTGGGAGAGCCAACCTGAAAAGTGTGTCTCCTACAACCGGTTTGTGCAAGCAATGCATAATGCTTTTTACCACCCTGCATTTAGGGGTATAGTCAGGTCACGACTGCTGCGAATACACCAGGGTAAGTGATCCGTGGCTGATTACTTGTTGGAGTTCTGGAGCGTAGCCACAGAGAGTGGTTGAGGACCTGAGGTGCTGATCAGGAGGGTTTAAGTGAGGAACTCAAAGATGAGTTAACCTTATGGGAGCTGCAATCCGACCTTGAGGCCTTCATAGGGATATCAGTAAGGTTAGATAACCGGCTCCGTGAATGCAAGGCAAGGCAAGGCAAGGCAAGTTTATTTATATAGCACCTTTCATACACAACGGTCATTCAAAGTGCTTTACAAATGAAAAGAAAACACAGAAAAATGTAAAACAATAGATTTAAGAAATTAATCACATATATAAAGAAAAATATATAATAAAATAACATAGAATGTAAAAAGTACAGTAAATAAAATAATAAAAAGTAAATAAGATCTAAAGGGGGGGAGCAAAGATAAGAACAGTAAAAATAAAATGTTAGACTTAAATATAAAAAAAGAAACAAACACAATAAAATCTAAAATAGGAAGCATGATTAAAACAGTAGATTTAAAGGAAGTTAAATTAATGAGGATAAAAGTGCCGTTACAGAGTAAAGGTAATTAAACTGAGCTGAAGGCCTGCTCAAACATGAAGGTTTTCAGTCTGGATTTAAAGGTATCTAGTGTTGGGGCTCTTCTAATGCTCTCTGACAACCGGTTCCATTTCTGAACGGCGTAGTAGCTAAACGCCGCCTCTCCATGTTTGGTTTTTACCTTAGGCTGCACTAACTGACCAGTTCCTAATGATCTGAGAGTTCTGCTCGGCTCATATTGTTGGAGCACATCCAATAAATATACTGGTCCTACACCATTAAGACATTTATAGACCAGTAATAGTACCTTAAAGTCTATCCTGTAACATACGGGTATCCAGTGTAAGGATTTAAGGATGGGAGTGATGTGCTCCCTTCTTTTACTCCTAGTGAGAACTCTGGCAGCTGCATTTTGAATCAGCTGAAGCTGTTTAATTGTCTTTTTTGGGAGTCCAGTTAGGAGCCCATTACAGTAATCAATCCTACTAGAAACAAAGGCGTGGATGAGTTTCTCCAGGTCTGCTTTAGCCATACAATCTCTGATTTTGTTGATGTTTTTGAGGTGATAGAAAGCTGATTTGGTGACAGCTTTGACATGACTGCTAAAGGTGAGATCAGAGTCCATTAGTACACCAAGGTTACGTACTAGTTCTTTAGATTTTAGGCCTCTCGAATCTAGATAGGCAGCTAGTCTGTGTCTTTCATTGCTGTTCCCAAATAAAATAATCTCCGTTTTATCTTTATTTAACTGCAGAAAGTTGTGTTTCATCCACTTGTTTATGTGCTCAAGGCATTTACACAGTGAGTCTAGGGGACCGTAGTCGTTTGGGCAGAGAGCCATGTAGATCTGAGTGTCATCTGCATAGCTGTGGTAAGATATCCCATAAGTATGCATGATTTCACCCAGAGGAATCATATATAAATTAAATAAGAGTGGCCCAAGAATTGAACCCTGGGGTACACCAAAGGTCACTGGCACAGTCTCAGAAACATTACCCTCCATTTCCACAAAGAAGTTCCTTCCTTTAAGGTATGAATTGAACCATTTTAGGACAGTTCCTGAGAGTCCAATCCAGTTTTCAAGTCTATTTATGAGAATTTTGTGGTCAATGGTGTCAAAGGCAGCGCTGAGATCGAGCAGTAGAAGAACAGACATGTTTCCTGAGTCTGTATTTAGCCGAATGTCATTGATAACCCTAATTAGTGCAGTCTCAGTACTATGATTAGGTCTGAAGCCAGACTGAAATTGGTCTAGACAGCTATTTGTGGACAGAAAGTGCATAATTTGCTTGAAGACTATTTTTTCTATTATTTTTCCAATGAATGGTAGATTAGAAATTGGTCTATAATTATTCAACAAGCTTGTATCTGGGGTTTTCTTTTTCAAGAGAGGCTTCACAACTGCAGTTTTTAATGCACTCGGAAATACACCTGACATGAGTGAGGAATTTACTATTTGAAGAATGTTCACAGATATTGCAGGAAAGACATTCTTTAAAAACTTGGTTGGTAATGTATCAAGGCTGCAAGTGGATGATTTGAGATGACTCACTGTATCAATTAAACCTTCTTCATTAATAGTACTGAACTGGGACATGTTGAACATTTTGCGTGGTTTTGGAGAGAAAATCGGCTCGTTAGTGGACGTAGGCGTACAGATGGCTTGTCTGATATTGTGGATTTTAGTATTAAAAAAATTTGCAAACTCATTACATCTCTCAATTGAAACTAGCTCAGGGGCCATATATGTAGGTGGGTTTGTTAGTCTGTCAACCATAGTGAAAAGCACTTTGCTATTGTTAACATTATTGTTAATAATGCTAGAGAAGAAGGATTGTCTAGCTTTACACATTATTATATTGTAATCACGCAGCCTATCTTTGAAAATCTCTTTATGTACGTGAAGGTTGGTTTTACGCCATCTGCGCTCAGCCTTTCTGCATTCTCTTTTTTGGTGCTGAACTGAAGGATCATTTCTCCATGGAGCTTTCTGCTTACATTGCATGGTTTTAACTCTAACTGGTGCAATCTGATCCAAGATACTGGCAGTTTTTGAGTTGAAACTATCCAGCAGAGTATCAACAGAGCCTGATAGTTGGCAAGGTGCAGAGCACACTTTGGTAACAAAAAGTGCAGCAGTCCTGTCATTTATCTGTCTTTTCTTTAACCTAACCTGCCTGGCATTGCTATGGATTGAAATCCACATTTCAAAAAATACACAGTAGTGATCAGACAATGCAACATCCTTAATACAGGCTGAAATGTTAAGACCCTTTGAGATAACCACATCCAAAGTGTGACCATGGCAGTGCGTGCTTCCAGTCACATGCTGAGAAAGTTCAAATGATTCAAGTACATCATAGAATTCTTTGGCATAACTATCATTGGGATTGTCAATATGAATGTTAAAATCACCAGCTATGACAAAATGATCAAATCCAGTAGAAATAAAAGGTAACATATCTGTGAAATCATCAATAAAATTAGCATTGTACCTAGGAGGCCTGTAGACAGTGACTAGTAATATTCTTTGTACCCCTTTTAAAATTGCACTCAAATATTCAAAAGATGTGAAATCACCAAGTGACAACTGCTTGCATTGGAAAGTATCATTAAACAACATTGCTACACCTCCACCTTTCTTGCCATTGCGAGAAACATTTAAAAAGTTAAAGTTTGGTGGAGCCGACTCAGTTAGCACAATATCAGCACTATATGAATTTAACCATGTCTCTGTTAAAAGCATGAAATCAAGCCCATAAGATGTAGTTAAATCATTAATTAGATAAGACTTATTTGTAATAGATCTGATATTTAGTAGAGCTAACTTAATAACCTGTGCATTTTGTTTCAAAGCCTGTGGGATACTTCTAACATACTGTAGGTTGGATGTATTCACAGTATCTGACCTAAACTCCTTGTTCTTTCTGCTTCTGATAAGAACTGGAATGGGAGAGATAATTGGGACACAGGGTCCATGCTTGTTTTGAAAATATGTACCGCTGATATCAACACTGTAGCAGCACGGACCCAAAAGATATCAATTTTCCTTTACGGTGGTGGAGGGTGGGTGGAGCTCCTGCTGGTGATGAGCTCGCGAGCGGAGCTGTCTATTTGGTGGATTATGAGCTTGTTTTTTAATTTGAGGTTGTGGGGGAGATTTGTTCAATAGTTCATCCATTTGGCTGAGCTTAGTTTTGGCTCCTTTCACTAACTCCTTGATTGGGGAAAGTGGTTGTGGTGACTGTGGGGAAGGAGTTGAGGTGATTTTCCGCTGTACCTGAGGACTCGCTGACAGTGAAAGCGTCAGTCTTGTCCCTACAGATACAAGCTTCTCTAAAGTTTCTGGAAAGTTCAGGTGAGGTGATGATGAGGTGGAGGTGGTGGAGGATGGTGTGGATTGTCTATTCGGTTGTGGTGTTTCTGGCAGCTGATACAGCACATGAATGTTTGATTTATATAGCGCCTTTCCAAATTCCCAAGGCGCTTTACAATTTAACACAGGTACAAGTCACAGACAACCAATCACACACCGGCGAGAAGCGGCAGCCAATTGCGCACAGCGTACTCTCTACCGGAAGCCACAGCCCCCTGGGGGACTGAATGGGGTGCAGGAAGGGGAGAGAGGACAGACCTTAGTGGCAGAGCACCATCCACCACTGGGCATACAAGCACACACACATTCATACACACACACTCACACAACTCAGACTCAGACACTACTGTTTATTGAACATAGAGGCACAGACACACACTCAGGGAGAATTTGTCAGGGAATGCCAATTTACCTAACCTCCATGTTTTTGGACTGTGGGAGGAACAGGGAGAACATGGAAACTCCACTCAGATAGGGACTTGAACCCAAGACCCCAGTGCTGAGAGGCAAACGTGCTAACCACCAAGCCACCGTGTTGCCCAAGCTCCCATCTGATAACTCCGCACCCTCTATGGGGGGAGGATGTTGTGTCTCTGTAGTGGCGATGGTGTCCTTGGGTGTTAACGCTGACGTTTCTTCACCAGTTGAAACAGAGAAGTTACACAGAGAGAAAATAAAGTTTTCTGACAAGAGATTGACACCCCTCTTGTTAATTTGCAGTCCATCTCGATTGAAGAACTCTCTCTTCCCAAAAAACAGATTGAAGTTGTCGATGAAGTTCAGTCCATTTGACCTGCAGGTTTTCTGTAGCCAAACATTTAATGCCAGTAGCCTTGAGAACATATTGCAGCCCCCTGCAGGCACAGGGCCACTGATGAATACCTGGATGTTAAGTTTCAGCAGTGTGGAAAAGAGATCATTAAAGTCCCTTTTCAACACCTCAGACTCCTCTTTTCTTATGTCATTCTTTCCAACATGAATAATGATCCGTTTCATTGTTCTGTATTCAGCCAATACTGTTGGAAGTTTCACATTCAGTTCAGAAACTGTGATGTTTGGCTCACATCGAGCTAATAGTTTCCTATTGTTTTTCATGCCATGAATAGAGTCATCCCCAAAAACAAGGGTGTCTGCTGTGGCTACGGCCTGGAGCCTGGTGGCTCCTCTAGGATGTTCTGAATGGCTGAATCTTCTGGTTCTTTCTGGGTTAAGTAGACTGTTATTGGGAAAGTCATTGAGGTCTTGCAGTGGCTCAAATCTGTTTTGCAAGTGCAGCGACTGAGACTGATTTCCTCTGTGTCTGTGCAGTGATCTCTCAGCAACAACTTTAGCATTAGCATTAGCTGGATGTACTATGTTAGCCGGAGCATGTCGTTTGGGTTTAGCTCCAACGCGAACCCATTGCTGGTTTTGCCCATATCTTTCCGCTGTACTCACGTTTTGGACTCTGTCCACCTGTTCAGCCGGTCCAGCTCTGTGCATCTCCACCGCTCGCTGCTCCGCCAAACTGTCTGCCCGCTGTCCGCCAGCAACATTCCCACACACAGATTGTCCTCGAACAGCGCTGAGATGCCATTCCTTAAACTCTGATAACACGGTCCTAAAATTTGTTTCTAAAATGGTCATTCTTTGTAAAAGATTGTAGCAGTTCTGGCAGCACATGTGCTCTGAACCAAAGTGCAGAGGCATCTTGTAGATTTCTTCTTTAATATTTTTCAGATTACTCAAATAAATGAAAAAACAGTAAAGGACAAGCAGAGCTAGCAGAAAAGCGTCTGTACCCAAGATGACCAAGATGGTAGTACTCATCTAATGGCGAACTTACCTCGATGTAAGATATGCAGATAAAGACGTTGAGCCCAGCTTGCATTCCCAACAACCACATTAGGGAACCCCCCCATACCAGAAGAAGGCGAAGCCATGGAGAGCCACAAGGGGCAGCCCATGCAGATAGGGCCCATCCGCCTGTCATTGCAAGGAGATCTCGTTTCTTGGCTTCAAGGTGTCTCAAAGTAAGCTAGAGGTGAAACGATTCTTCGAGTAACTCGAGTAATTCGATTACAAAAAATACTTCGTTTAATTTATGTCACCATCTATTTTAAATGTTTAAAATCCCGCTTTGTACTACTGCGCAGCTCCGGTATCATTGTTTTACACGGACTGTTATAACTGACACACAGGTTTAAGGCAGCGTGATTTGTTTTGATGGAAATGGCGGAAAATTAAGATAGCGGTGTCTGTAAAAGGGCAAAAATGTCAAAAGTGTGGGACCATTTTTCGCTGCGCAAGGTGGACAACGTAGTGCAGTGTATTTACTGTAAAACGGATCTGGCCTACCCAGGGCATAATTTGAGCCCTATCCTGGCGGAACAAATAGTTACTGAACAAAAAATTCTATAAAAGACATTTTTTAAACACAAGATCCACATTCAGGCTTCCTTAATCACACAAGAGCTCTCACTTTTAGCGATGCCTTTCTGCGTCTCTATAAAGCTAAAAGCTAGTTATACTTTCGCGAGTGACCGTAGCGTGCCACTCCGCGAACGGCGTAAGCGTTCATACTTGACGCGTCACAATTCTGTGCAGTGTTGTCCGTAACGATAAAGAAACACCCCTCAAAAAAAGGAATGAACTTTTACCTGATGAATTTTAATGTTGCATTGTGTTTCAGGTTTGAAAAGTGCTGGAATTTAGGCTTTGTGATGTTGTTGCTACCTCTTTTGTTGAGGTTTTCGGTTTTACGCGTGTCTGAGCGGTTGGCCTAAGAGTGTGGGTTGGCGAACCTCAGGAAGGACTCCAATGTATATATTCCCAGAAGGTGATTTATTGTGCGACGTGAAAAAGGTAAACAAAACACTGTACAACACAAAATTAAACGAAGGTATAAATGTGTACACTATTCACATTTGTTGGTTTTCACTATACTCAAAACCGAAGAATGAAGTCAGCCGCAAGGCTATAACTTCTACGACCCAGTCTGCTAGTCGTTATATCCCGCCCGTCCGGGCCCTGAATCTACTCTCCCATGACTTATACCCTAGGCCCCGCCCAGGCCAAACCATTGTACCGTCCTAGGGGTGTACATCCCCAGCAACACTTTAATACATCCATTTCTTACAGGACCTGCAACACACAAAGCATGAACCCCCCCTTCCCTCTCGAACCAGTGGATCCTCCTGGCCCAGAGAAAAGGGACCCCTGCTCCAGCCGGCACTCTTCCACTACCCGTCGACCCCACCAGATCTCCGGTCCGTATATTCATTTGTACATTTTAAATTGCACATTAATGTCTCTCTATAGTCCCTTAGGACCACCTTACAAGTTGGTGATGGGGTACGCTGGTCACCACATCACACATCCCCCTCCTTATCGCAGTCACAAGTCGTTGTGACGGGATAAAAAGTCTGCTGTGACATTCTGTGTCCCTTTTTTGTACCGGACCTGAAACTTGAATGGTTGGAGTGACAGGTACCACCTTGTGATGCGAGCATTAGAGTCTTTCATCTGGCGCATCCATTGCAGCGCACGATGGTCTGTCTCCAACACAAAGTCATTGCCCATCAGGTAATATTTTAAAGAGTCCAGGGCCCATTTCACCGCTAGTGCCTCTTTTTCCACGGTGGAGTAGTTCCGCTCCCGAGGAAACAGCTTTCGGCTGATGTACAGAACTGGCATCAGCTCGCCCTCCTCACCCTGGAGCAACACCGCCCCCAGTCCATTGTCTGATGCATCCGTCTGGACTGTAAAGGGTCTGCTGAAATCTGGGCTCTGCAGGACCGGTTCTGAACATAAACAGTCTCTCAAACCTCTGAAAGTCTTGTCACACTCCTCTGTCCATTTCACTCTCTGTGGTTTGTCCTTTTTGGTCAATTCTGTAAGTGGTGCCGCACGTTCTGCAAAGTCAGGAATGAACCGTCGATACCATCCTACAAGTCCCAAGAAGGACCTGACCCTCCTCTTAGTTGTCGGTGCTGGGCATGTTTTTATGGCGTCGACTTTATCGACCTGTGGCCTGATGACTCCACCTCCAAGTACGTAACCGAGGTAAGACACAGTCTCTCTTGCTAGGTGACACTTTGATGGATTAGCTGTCAATCCTGCATCATGGATCCTCTTCAACACAGCTTCTACATGCTTTAGGTGATCTTGCCAAGTCTCACTGTAGACCACCACGTCATCCAGGTAAGCTGCTGCAAACTCCTCTGTTCCTTTCAATACTTCATCCATTAGGCGCTGGAAGGTTGCGGCGGCCCCATGCAAACCGAACGGCATTGTTATGAAGTGGTATAAGCCGTTAGGGGCACGGAACGCTGTAAGCTCTTTAGCTGCTGTTGTCAATGGGACCTGCCAGTAGCCTTTACACAAGTCCAACGTAGACAGAAACTTAGCTTTCCCAAGCCTCTCTATGAGCTCATCTGCTCTAGGCATTGGGTATGGGTCGAATGCTGCTACAGAGTTGAGTTTTGAAAAGTCTACACAAAATCTTAATTCCCCATCTTTCTTTGGTACAAGGACGACTGGGCTGCACCACTGGCTTTTGGAGGGTTCTATGATGCCCATCTCCAGCATTTTCTCCACCTCCTCCTTGAAATTGGGTATCAACCGTGCTGGGACCCTGCAGTTGCTTTGCCTAATTGGGTCTCCCTTCAACAGCCTAATGTTGTGCTGTATTGCCTTTGTTCTCCCAGGCTCCTCCCTGAAGATGTCTTTGGGAATGATGGCTTGTAATTCTCTGCACTGCATTGGTGTCAAGTGGTTTAAGTCCAGTGTTGTTCCAAAGTGTTTGGTGCCTGATGGAAAGTATTGCTCCACACACTCCTCCTCTTCTCCTGTTGCCCTTACCCATAAATGCTCTGCAGTCTCTTGTTCCCGTTCTCTCCACTGCCGGAGCATGTTGATGTGGAAAGACTGCTTTGTTTTCCTGCAGTCTGGGCGTGACAGTTCATATGTGGTCTGGTTCACTTGTCGTAACACCTCATATGGGCCATGCCATTTTGCAAGCAAGCTCGTTTCTGATGTCGGTAGTAACACCAACACCTTCTCTCCCGGCTTCAATGTTCTGGGCCTAGACGCTTTGTCATACCAGCACTTCTGGTGCTGCTGTGCTTGCTCCAGGTTCTCTCTGACCATCTCTGTCACACTCGCCATCTTTTCCCTCATCTTCATCACATGTGAAAGAGCATTTAGTTGACTTGTAGTGTCCTGGCCTTCCCATGCTTCTTTCAATACATCTAATGGGCCTCTCACCTCTCTCCCGAATATCATCTGGAATGGTGAAAATCCTGTGGATGCTTGGGGCACTTCACGGTAAGCAAACAGGATGTAGGGTAGCCAAATGTCCAAATCTGACCCTGTGTCAGACACAAACCGGCATAGTAGCGCTTTCAGGCTCTTGTTAAAGCGCTCTACCAGGCCATCTGTCTGAGGGTGGTACGGGGTGGTTCTGATGCCTTTTATGCCTAGCAGGTTAAAAACATCTTTCATCTGTTTTGAGGTAAAATTAGTGCCCTGATCTGTTAAAATTTCTCTAGGAATGCCTACCCTGGAGATAAACTGAGTCAAGGCATTTACCAACTGTCGTGTTTTAACCTTTTTGAGGGCGAAGGCTTCTGGGTACCTAGTTGCATAATCACAGATGACCAAGATATATCTATTGCCCGTCCTACTGCGCGGGAGGGGACCCACTATGTCCATCGCTATACGCGAGAATGGTTCCTCTATTATGGGTAAATTTATGAGGGGTGCTCTGTCTGACTTTTTGACTGGGGTAGTTAACTGACACTCTGGGCATGACTTACAGTAACTTAAAATGTCTAAGTGCTGTCCTGGCCAGTAAAATCTGCTAGAGATGCGACTTAACGTCTTTGCATTTCCCATATGGCCCGCCCATGGCTCTGAGTGCCCAAGTTTTAAAACCTCAGTTCTCAGACTTTTTGGAACAACTAGCTGTTCCATCTCTCTTTTCCTCCTATATAATATTTTGTCCCTCACAAAGAACTGGTTTTCCATTCCCTCTTTGTGCTGTCCTGCTTTGGTAAAAAGAGACTTCAATGTAGGGTCCCTTTCCTGTAGTTCTGATATATTTATTTCTGGCAATTTAAAATCTGGCTCAGGTATTATCATTTGTTCTTTTATTTCTGTGCCATGTATTTTAGCCTGCCTTTTCTGCTGCCTTGTCTTTTTGGGTTTATAAGTTTCACTGTAGGGGAGCTCATTGAGGGTCTTAATGTTTTCCTGTTCTGCTCTTTTGGCACTTGATCTAGTAGCAACCATCACTTCAGCTTCACTTTGCTGCTCTCTCAACAGATCTATAAGCACTGGGACATCTCTGCCTAAAATGACCGAATATGGTGAACTATTCATCAGTCCCACCATTAATGAGTAAACCTGCTCCTTTATTTCCACCTTTACTTCGGCAGTGGGGTATGTCTGTTCATCCCCGTGTATGCACTTGACTTTGAGCTGACCAGTACGGTTAAGCTGGTATTCGGGTACACAGGAGGCCAAGATCATAGTTTGGCTCGCCCCCGTATCAATGAAAGCTTTTAGCTTCCTCCCTTCTACTTTTACATTTAAAAGCATGTCTTTGGCATCTTTGGGATATAAATTGCTCTTAGTAGGGCTATAACATAGCTGGTTAGTACTGCTGTTAAGTTTTGGGCATACACTCACTCTGTGTCCTACTTCATTACAGTTGAAACACCTAAGGACTCTCCCTGGTTTAATCTTAGCGTTGCCCCCATCTCTATCTGTGTCCCTGCCAAATCTGGAGTAAAACTGCCCTCTTGTGGTAGATTTAACGTACTGCGGCATTGAACCACCTCGAGCTCCACCCCCTGACTCACCGGACTCTCTGAATTGGCGTCGTTCTTTGGTGAACTTGCCCAGCTTGAATGTCCCCTCGGCTCGTCTTGCTGAAACGTAGGCCTCCGCCAGCTTGACTGCTTGAAGAGTTGAACTCGGGCTGCGTTCTATAATCCAACTCCGTAGATCAGGATTGATCATCCGTAAGTACTGCTCCATGATGATTTCGTCTCCGATCTGCTCTTTGGACTTTTCGCTCGATGTCATCCACTTTTCATAGAGACCTTTGAGGCGAGTGTACAGCTCTTTCGGTGTTGTACGCGTCATCGCGTACGTCTTGGCATCTGAATCTTTGTCGGTAAGTTTCTTTGTTTATTTCATATTTTCGCAGTATCGCCTCTTTTACGTTTTCATAGTCTAACGCCTCTTCGGCGTCCATCGCTACGTAAGCGACGCGGGCTTTTCCGTCTAGCAGCGGCACCAAGTGTAGTGCCCAGCTCTCTTGTGGCCATGACGCCGCCCGTGCGAGTCTCTCAAACATGATTAAAAAATTTTCAATATCGTCTGAGTCTTTAAGCATTGGCATTCGCAGTGTTGGCCAGCTAGGCAGTACAGGCGTTTGTACTACCTGTCTGTTTGTTGTGTATTCCGTCGGTGTGGGCCTCAATATCCGCGTTCGCCTCTGCGCCGTTCTTTCGTCGTCCTCCTCCTCCTCGTCGTCGCGCTCTGCCTGTTGGCTCGCCGTCCGACTTCTTTGCATTTGTTCTTGGAGTAGGTTGAACTGATGCTGCATCGAACGCCATCGCTGTTCTTGTTTTGCAGCTTCTCGTTTCCACTGCTCATCTTTATTCCTCTGATCCTGCATTAAAGTCTGCAGCATGTCACATACTCTCTCTATGTTTGTTTCGGTAGCGGCCACCGCTTCGCCGGACGAGGTGGGTTGTGTTTCTGTTCTTTCTCCGTCGCTGGTCTCCTCTTGGAACTGAACTTGTGCTTGTTTCTTTGGAGCCATTGCTGTCGCCTGCACATGCCGCTGCCGTGAGTCGACCACCTTCTCGAGTCAGACCACTTCCACGGTCGTATGTCGGGCCGTCGCTGCCACCATATGTGATGTTGTTGCTACCTCTTTTGTTGAGGTTTTCGGTTTTACGCGTGTCTGAGCGGTTGGCCTAAGAGTGTGGGTTGGCGAACCTCAGGAAGGACTCCAATGTATATATTCCCAGAAGGTGATTTATTGTGCGACGTGAAAAAGGTAAACAAAACACTGTACAACACAAAATTAAACGAAGGTATAAATGTGTACACTATTCACATTTGTTGGTTTTCACTATACTCAAAACCGAAGAATGAAGTCAGCCGCAAGGCTATAACTTCTACGACCCAGTCTGCTAGTCGTTATATCCCGCCCGTCCGGGCCCTGAATCTACTCTCCCATGACTTATACCCTAGGCCCCGCCCAGGCCAAACCATTGTACCGTCCTAGGGGTGTACATCCCCAGCAACACTTTAATACATCCATTTCTTACAGGACCTGCAACACACAAAGCATGAACCCCCCTTCCCTCTCGAACCAGTGGATCCTCCTGGCCCAGAGAAAAGGGACCCCTGCTCCAGCCGGCACTCTTCCACTACCCGTCGACCCCACCAGATCTCCGGTCCGTATATTCATTTGTACATTTTAAATTGCACATTAATGTCTCTCTATAGTCCCTTAGGACCACCTTACAAGTTGGTGATGGGTACGCTGGTCACCACATCACAGGCTTAAAATGCACTTCTGCACTTAAAACACTTATAAAACACACGTAAATCATTTAAAAGTAATTTATATAAACAAATTGGCTTGTTATTTTGACATTTGTGCGCCTAAGCGTTGCGTTTTGTGTGCGGTCCGGTGACATTGTTGGCCTCAGTGACCCCTTGTCTCATGCCGCTGTTTGCGTTCCGGCATCGTTTGATTTACAAATTAAGCACTGGGCCTACCATAACAGTACTTCCTCAATGCTTCAGCACCTAAACTTATTAAAGCGGAATAACAGCCAATGGCTTGCTCATTTTAAGAGAACTTTCATGTTGCATTACACACTATCAATATTATTGTGTTAAAAACACAAAAGTGTGATTTTATCCGATTACTTGATTAATCGATGAAAAAATCGACAGAATACTCGATTTAAAAAATATTCGATAGTTGCAGCCCTAAAGTAAGCTGGCCATGGACCCAGCTAAGACCCGGGCAGTGCCTCAATAGTCTGTTCCCACCTCAATCTGCCAGGTGCAGCGTTTCCTGGTATTTGCTCATTTTTATCACCATTTTATCAAGAATTTCAGTGCCTTAGCGGCGCCGCTCTCCTTGCTGACCAGCAAATTGCTAGGGCCATTTAAATGGATTGTCTGAAACTCAAGCTGCCTTTGACGACCTCAAGGGGCATTTTGTCTCTGCATGCATCCTCCGCATGCCCGATCCTTTCTTCCCATTCATGGTACAAGTCGATGCTTCTGATGAGAGGGTTGGGGCTGTTCTGTCACAACAGTCTGGGACACCTCCTAAGCTCCACCCTTGTGCATTCTTTTTTCACCAGTTAATGCCTGCCGAATGCAATTATGATGTTGGCGACAAGGAGCTGTTAGCCATGAAGCTGGAGCTGGAAGAATGAAGGCACTGGCTGGAGAGAGCCTTCCTCAGTCTTTTGGGGGCCAAGGCTAGCCTGAGTGTTAGAGCAGACCCTTCGTTCTGGCCTCCTCCAATCCATCCTCCTGGTCAGGCCATTCGAGTGTCTTTATGGGTATGCTCCACCCATGTTCGCCGACCAGGAGGAATGAGGTGGTGGTGCCTGGGGCCAGGGCCAGGGCCTTGGTCAAACACTGTCGCCAAGCCTCGCAAAGCCTTGTTAGCTTTGCGGTCCACCGCCACAATGCCAACTCCTTGCCTTGTCCTTCCTTCCCAGGCAGAGGATCTGGTTATATGGGTCCATTCAAAGTGGTCAGCCGGATTAATCTGGTGTCCTACTGCCTGCCGCTCCCTCCTTCTCGGGTCCACCCCGTCTTTCATACATCGCAGCTCTGGCCTGTCCTGTGTGGCCTGACCCTCACTCCTGCGCCACCCGCTCCTTGCATGATCAATGGGGCTCCGGCCTATATGGTCCATTGCCTCTTGAACATCTGCCGGGTTCGAGGTCGCAGACAGTTCCTGGTGGACTGGTAGGGGTATGGGCCGGAGGACCGGTCATGTATCCTGGATCCTGCCCTGATTCGGGACTTTTGTTGCGAGAGGGTGACTGCCTTCGGCCTGCGGGGTCTCAAGCCTAGGAGGGGAGGCTCTGTCAGGGATGGCTCCAGGGTCATTCCACCTGCTTTAAAACCTTGCAGTGATGCTCGCAAACAAGACTCACCACGTTGCAATTTGTCCCAGTGAGCACATGTCCCATTGAGGCCATGACTCTATGACATACTATAGAGGCATTTCCCAGTCTCCTGTTTCTTCATATTTACTTTTATGAAACGTTCAAGCAATAATAGGCTACATTTTAATATTTATTTATTCATGTATTCATTCAAATGTATTTTTTCATATTGCGATGTTAATATAAAGATTTCTCGCCAACTACAGAAGAGAGAGAAGATGTGAAAGCATCAAATAGCTTAAAAAAAGTACAGAGAACATAAATTACAAAAACGACACTGCCTGAACAGTTCTGAATGTCTCGGGCCTGTAGATAAGGATGAGCTGCGTCAAAATGGTAGTATATCTGGCATGCCTGGCATCAGAATGGGCATCAGGCGGACTGGAGGAACAAGGAGCCCTTGGTCTGATGACCCTGGCAGGGGAGGGATGATGGGGTGATACCTCGTGTGGGCCACCAATGAAACTTAACATGTGAAATTCATGTCACTGAAGTGTGATGTAATCATGTAGCAAAATAGTATAATAACTATTGTCTGTGAGAGGGAGGCAGCTCTCTCTTGCTGACACTCTTGAGTGTGTGTACTGGAAATCTCTTGATCGATCCATCTTTTTATTTTTCTGTCTTTTGTCTAATAAATTTTGTACTATACTTTGCTACCCTACCCAACTGTTCTCATTCATCATTAAGGTTCAAATTTCAACGACAGGTTGCACCTCAGGAACACCTCACTGAGGACCAGTGAGGAAAATAAAGACAATACCTGCTGGAGAGTGTGAACATTTACCTTAAAGCCACAACATCGATTCATAGCACCGTCTTTACTCTGTAAATGGGGTTGGTGGGTCTGCTCTTTAACCAATAGTACTGTTTCCCATATTAAATGGCTTAAAAATGTATTATACGCATTTAATAATTAAAACAATGTATGCAATGTGCAGATACAGTTCAAGATCACACTGTATCTAGCTACATCCATACTGTTAAATCTAAATCTGGTAGCTGTGGATATGTACAGTCATGGCCAAAAGTTTTGAGAATGATACAAATATTAATTTTTACAAAGTCTACTGCTTCAGTTTTTATAATGGCAATTTGTATATACTCCAGAATGTTATAAAGAGTGATCAGCTTAACAGCAATTAATTGCAAAGTCAATATTTGCTTAGAAAGTGAACTTTATCCCCCATAACACATTTCAACTTCATTGCAGCCCTGCCTTAAAAAGACCAGCTAACATCGTTTCAGTGATTGCTCCATTAACATAGGTAGGTGTGGGTGTTGATGAGGACAAGGCTGGAGATCAATCTGTCATGATTAAGTAAGAATGACACCACTGGACACTTTAAAAGGAGGCTGGTGCTTGGCATCATTGTTTTTCTTCTGTTAACCATGGTTATCTCTAAAGAAACATGTGCAGTCATCATTGCACTGTACAAAAATGACCTAATAGGGAAGAGTATCGCAGCTAGAAAGATTGCACCTCAGTCAACAATCTATCGCATCATCAAGAATTTCAAGGAGAGAGGTTCCATTGTTGCCAAAAAAAGCTCCAGGGTGCCCAAGAAAGACCAGCAAGCGACAGGACCGTCTCTTAAGTGTTTCAGCTGTGGGATTGGGCTACCAGCAGTGCAGAGCTTGCTCAGGAATGGCAGCAGACAGGTGTGAGTGTATCTGCACGCATTGTGAGGTGGAGACTCTTGGAGCAAGGCCTGGTCTCAAGGAGGGCAGCAAAGAAGCCACTTCTCTCCAGAAAAAACATCAGGAACACACTGATATTCTGCAAAAGGTACAGGGAGTGGACTGCTGATGACTGGGGTAAAGTCATTTTCTCTGATGAATCCCCTTTCTGATTGTTTGGGACATCTGGAAAACAGCTTGTTCGGAGAAGACGAGGTGAGTGCTATTGCCAATCTTGTCTCATGCCAACTGTAAAGCATCCTGAAATCATTCAGGTGTGGGGTTGCTTCTCAGCCAAGGGAATTGGCTCTCTCACAGTCTTGCCTAAACACACAGCCATGAATAAAAAATGGCTGTGTTTGCCATAAATCAAAGGTGATAACTAAATGGCTCAGGGAACAAAACATTGAGATTTTGGGTCCATGGCCTGGAAACTCCCCAAATCTTAATCCGATTGAGAACGTGTGGTCAATCATAAAGAGGCGGGTGGACAAACAAAAACCTACACATTCTGACAAAATTCAAGTAACGTTCCCAACACTGCTCATAATATGATTGCAATTATATTTATGTATGTGATAAAAACATCTGACAAACACACATAAAAACTAGAGGGCAGCAGATCATGTGAAAATATAATATTTGTGTCATTCTCAACTTTTGGCCATGACTGTATATTCTCTATGTATATCCAGTTCCTGTACTCCCTGGTTTAGCTTAGCTTCTCTGTCTCGTCTCAGTACCCTGATGCTGCTCTTTGAATTTTAAACAAGAAATATGGAATTAAGTGGTGCGGGAGAACCCACACGTCCAGAACGTTCTCAGCTTGATATGTGCTTGATGTGGTTTGTGTCTCGCACCTCTCTCAATGGAAGACATTGAGGACGTATATTTATTTGGAACTTTGACCACTGGGTTTCTGCTGATTAGATTAGACGTTGCCCTGGTGTATCAGCACATTACTAGAGTGGGGTCAGTTATTGAAATCGCCCAACATGATTGTGATGGGTAAAGCTGTCGGAATGCAAACTTCAGTAAAACATGGAATTTATCATGAAGATGCTCACAGCTCTACAGGCAAAGTTGGTTCAGTTGGAGACTGCTGACTTCAGAGGAATTTCTCATACTCAAACTGGACGGACTTCTCGCTAAATCTACATTCTTGCTTATCTACATTTGGCGCTCAAAAAAAATTCTCCCTGAAGGTCGTTGTCTTGGACACAAAAACTGTGCCAGACCAACCTCTGCACCCCCCAAGGATGAACACGCTTGATTGTGTCATGACCAATGCTTATATTTGCATATATTTGGATTTTTTGCTTGCTCACAGACTGTTGTCCTGTTGAGAGAATAATCTTTGGTTATATTTTTTTGTCTTCTTCCTAATGGTACCTCTCTATATCCCCCCCACCCCCATCTGTGAACGCTGGTGCATTTTGATGTGTAATGACGACAATAAAGTCATACAACTATTACTATAGAGGTCCAGATTCTATCACACAGACTGGCTTCACTATACACTACCTACTAAGTCCTGAATCTTTTAACTGTCTGAACAGGGCCCCAAGAGGCCCCTCTGGGCTGTGGACAACACCAGAGATCCAGGATCCTCCGGGAGTGGGCTTGGAGGAAGAGATGGCGTGGGAGCAGGTGTTCGGTTTAAAGCAGATTCACTCTCTGGAGACAGACTTGGAGTGTCATCAGTGTAGTCACTCAGCTGAAGGTCTACAGCACAGAGAGGGAGGGGTCAAACAGTGGGAGGAGTCAAACAGTGAGGAAAAGGGAGAGAGGTCAAATGGATGGTTTAATGGATATAGTGAGAAGGGGAGAGAAGAGGAATAGGGCTTTATATCTACAAGGGTCTGCAGGTCTGTTTCTTTTTTGCAGTCAAACATTCAGTGTGCTAAGAGCTTGAAGAAGTTGCCTAAGGAAGGAATGTGAAGCTCTGGTGAAATCCCAGGTCCTGTGAGAACTCAGAGGAGCCCACACCCAAGCTCACCTAAAAGCAAGGTGTCCTGCTGAGTGTTGACAATGACAGTGGACTCTTCCTCGTCTCTCTGCTCCTCATCATCTTCATCCACCTCCTCTTGCTCCTCATCTCCCCAATCGGTGATACAGGCTGGTGGGAAACTTTGCTCCAGAAACAGGCCCTCATCCTCCTCGTCCTCCTCAGGCTCAGGAGGCCAGCGGAGCTCACCACTCTCCACCTCGCTCACGTCCACTGGCTCCACCACGATGGAGGGAAGGCGCTCCTTCCCCTGCTCTGTCTGTGCCTGTGATCCCTCCAGAGTCAGTACCACCTCCATCAGATCTGGGAAGATCTATAGAGAGAGAGAGGAGAGGGAAAGATAGAGGAAGCAAAAGTGCTTCCAAATTTCAAATACATCGATACATACACTATATTGTCAAAAGTATTTGCTCACCTTCCTCTCACATATGAGGTTGACATCCCATTCCTAATCCATAGGGTCCTATATGACATTGGTCCACCCTTTGCAGCTAGAACAGATCACCTCATTTGGGACGGTTTAGAAGTGTGTTTATTAGACCATTCTTTCAGAAGTGCATTTGTGAGGTCACATACTGATGTTGGTTGAGAAGGCCTGGCTCTCAGTTTCTGCTCTAATTCATACCAAAGGTGTTCTATCGGGTTAAGGTCAGTACTCTGTGCAGGCCAGTCAAGTTCATCCAAACCAGTCTCTGCCATCTATGTCTTTATGGACCTTGCTTTGTGCACTGGTACACAGTCATGTTGAAAGAGGAAGGGAAAGGCTCCAAAATGTTCCCACAATATTGGGAGCATGGAATTGTGCAAAATGTCTTGGTATGCAGAAGCATTCAGAGTTCCTTTCATTGGAACTAAGGAGCCAAGCCCAGCTCCTGAAAAACAACCCCACACCATAATCCCCACTCCACCAACTACACTTGGCACAATGCAACTGTTCTCCTGTCAACCACCAAATCCAGACTCGTCTATCAGATTGCCAGATGGACAAGCACGATTCTTCACTCCAGAAATTGCACCTCCACTGCTCAAGAGTCCAGTGACAGTGTGCTTTACACCATGACATCCAACGCTTTGCATTGCACTTGGTGATGTATGACTTGCATGCAGCTGCTCGACCATGGAAACCCATTCAATGAAGCTTTCTGCGTACTGTTCTTGAGCTAATCTGAAGGCCACATGAAGTTTGGATGTCTGCAGTGATTGACTGTAGAAAGTTGGTGATCTCTTCGCATTTTGCACTTCAGCATACAGTTGACTGTGGAATATTTAGGAGTGAGGAAATTTCACAAATGGATTTGTTGCACAGGTGTCATCCTATCAGAGTTCCATGCTGGAATTCACTGAGTTCCTGAGAGCGGCACATTCTTTCACAAATATTTGTAAAAACAGTCTCAGGCCTGATAGTTTTCAGGCGCCACGCCGGAATTCCGGCGTACCGACATGTCCGCGAGAGAAAAAAAATTGAGGGGGGGAAAAATCCGTCAAATCATAATGATAAACCACACGGGCGCGCATGCTATCTGTTTTGAGGGCGAAATATGATCCTTACGAGGTTCCCAAGTTACGATTTTTCGTGGTTACTACACATCTCCCATTTACTGTATAAAGCCTTGTTTGGACCTAAATGGTTCTGCGTCGTAAACGGAACTTGGTGTTTGGTGTGGGTGGCGTCAGGATTAGTTAAACGCAGCTATGGATTTGCCAAAAGGCTAGCTTTAGGATAGGATAACTGCGTATTGTACGTTATTTACGTACATACATGTACGTATGTTCCGATTTACACCGAAAATCGATTTACGACGGATCAACGTCGTAACCCGGGGACCGCCTGTATTTCAGACATCGGAAGAGCTTCAGAGGTAGATGCAAGATAACTTCAGTATTTTATCTTTATTCTGATTAAGTTACATTTTTATCAGAAATATAAGAGTGTTTTTTTTGAGCCGGTACAGGTGGTGAGACGATCTGGTTCATCCTGGCCGCCTTACGGCGTAAGGTGTAATACATGAACAAAAGCACAAAATGTATGTCCTAATAAACCAACACAAAATATTTATTAAATTTATTAAATTTTATATGTAAAAACTAACTATAATCATAATACTTGTAATTCTTTTAAATTTTATTTGCATAATTTCTTTGAGTTGTCTGGTATCCTTTACTTTACTAACAGTAATGAATAAATAATTATGCCTGTTTTTAACATATTGTGTCTAATCTAAATCTTTAGGTTACAGCATTTTCTCAGAATATTAATAGAAATTAGTTTTTTATTTCACTATAATGATTACCTGACTTATTTATTATTAATTAATTAAAAGATTAATTATAAAATACTCTAAATATGGTACACTAACACTCCAAACCCCCCCCCGCTCAGAAAAAGTTCAGGCTCAGGAATTTTTTCCCACCATCACCCCTGCAGTCTGCATGACTAGTTGGAAAGTGACTGGAACACCTGATTCTGATGGGTGAGCAAATACTTTTGGATGGATGGATGGATGGATGGATGGATGGATGGATGGATGGATGGATACCGGGTACCTGAAAGGCCCTGTCCCTTGTATCTGGTTGTGGAAGTTCGAATGTCCCTGAATCCTGGCGCCTTGGGCTTTCCACACATCTAAATAAAAAAATAAAGTAAAATGGGGTTTAACAAGGCCATCACAACCATTCACACTGTGTGTGTGTGTGTGTGTGTGTGTGTGTGTGCGCGCGCGCATATTTTTATGCTAACACTGTAATGGCTAGATTGACATGCTGCCCATTAGATCGCACATGGGAGATGTTTGCTATTTGTTCATCTCCCCCTTATATTTTCATCTCTGTTGTTCACTGATCCTTTCTCTCTAACACTCTCTCTCTCACACACTCACTCTCTCTCTCACACACTCACTCTCTCTCTCACACACTCACTCTCTCTCTCACACACTCACTCTCACACACACTCACTCACTCTCACACACACTCACACTCTCTCACACGCATACACTCACACACTCTCACACACTCACTCGCACTTACTCTTTCTTTCTCACACACACACACACACACACACACACACACACACACACACACACACACACACACTTTGTCACACACAGCCACATTCTTTCTCTCTCTCTCTCTCACACACACACACTCATACAAACACTCACACTCTCTCACACTCACCCACACACTCAGTCTCTCAATCACACACACACACACACACACACTGTCACACACAGCCACATTCTCTCTCGCTCTCTCTCACACGCACACACACATTCATACAAACAGACTCACACTCTCTCACACTCACACACACACTCACAGTCTCTCATACAATCACACACACACACACTTTGTCACACACAGCCACATTCTCTCTCTCTCTCTCTCACACACACACACACACACTCATACAAACAGACTCACACTCTCTCACACACACCCACACACTCACAGTCTCTCATACAATCACACACCACACACACACACTCTGTCACACACACACTCACACACTCTCTCTCTCACACACACCCCTTTTTGCGCAACACTCTGCAGGTTTATGACTTCTTTCCTCTGTTACTTCAGCACACAAAGTGACAGTAGATCTGGCCACTCCCTACATCTTCTTCTGAATGTTACGGTGTGCACCATACAGAAAGACATAAACTGTCTAGAGCAGACTTGGTAATTCAGCGAATGTGAACACCCACTCTATTAATGCTTTCTCTGTCTGCCACTTTCTGCAGTGTCTTTTTACACTAGGATCAGCCTGATCACTATGTTTGCATTCCTTGCCTGATTATATCAGAATGGATGATGTTTTCCTGTACTAATGCTGCTGATACAGGCGAGTTAAAAGAGTACCACACCAGACCGGCTTCCCAGCATGCACCACTTCCCCTGGTGCCCCATTTATAAGAGTGGAACTGAGTCTTGGGTTAAATACCAGGGATGTTCTGTCTGTCGGTCACGTTTGCCTGAGGATTTGGAATCATCTTTGAAGATGGACTTCAGCAAAATGTTCTTATATTTTCACACATTTCTTTCTCAAAAAGACCAGGCACGGAAATGATGCCAAACAGACTCAAACAGGCTGGCTGTGGCGAAGAGCTTACAGTGTGTTACATGATGTTCTTCAGATAAGGAGAGGAACGGTGTCATTAGCAAGTATGTGTGTGTGTCTTTGTGATAAAAATGGAGAGAGAGGGAGAGAGATAAATAGAGAGATAAATAAAGAGGGGAGAGAGAGAGGGACATGTACAGAGAGAGAGTCTTTTTTCCTTTTTTTTCAGATCTGTTTATGATCTAAAGAGTAGTTTGGTAGGGATTAAAAGGAGCTCAAAAGCTGTCTGACAAATGCAATCCTCTTTTCCCCCTTTTGTTCTCCAGACACAGTCTAAGTGTGTGTGTGTGTGTGTGTGTGTGTGTGTGTGTCTGGTTGTCCTGTCATGGGAATTCCATCCAGGCTTGCAAGAGCTTTGTAAAATGGGACAGCAGTGAAAGAAAGGCTGAAAGCAATGAAAACATGACTGTCGAACCTTGCCTCCTGTATTGCCCCCACGTTGCGCCCCCACAACACATTTGCCCTGCTCCCTCAGTCTCAGGACAGGACCCCTAGAGTTTGCTATCCATATATAGACTCATTCAGTCTATAAATGAGTTTGTCAAATCACTATTGGGGCAAACACTATTGTTGTTATTTAATCCCCCCTCACACACACACACAACCCTCCCCCTCCCCAATGCGCACATACACCCACCAACACCAACGCCATCAGATGAAACCCACCATCCTCCTTGACGTTGTACAATTGGACTACTGAGAGGGGTTAAGTTGGCCGAAGAGTAGGGGAGTGGGGTGATCCACACAGGCCAGGATACTGTCCTGTGCATTCTGTTTGTCCTGCTATCCTTATCTTCCTGTTGTTCTTGATGTCATTACTAACTGTGCCCTGCATGGATTTTGGGGATGCTGAAGTGTGTGTGTATGTGTGTGTGTGTGTGTTTCCCTGTATGTGTAATGAGCTTACCCTATGGCTCCTGCCAGCACACATTACACACATTAGAGTCATTATATAAATGTATATGTACACACACACACACACACACACACACTATGCTTAGTCATATCTGTACTCCCAAATGAAAACACTGCTCCTATACTGTATTCCTATACTGCTCATCAGCGGTTATGGGGCTTGTGGGTAATTGAGTTCAGTTTGGGTTCAGGGTACCAATGACATGTAAACAAACCTACTTGGGGTTGAGTAGCTGGAGGTGCCTGCTCCTCTGTTCATGCTCTTGCACATGTGCAGTGGTTAAGTGTGTGATTGCGTTTATCAACATCAGGAAGTAACATCTTTCACAAGCCGCTGAACCACAAACCGGAGATTTTTATGTTGGATATTTATGTACTCCTAACACTCACAACTCTTCACACCTCTGCACTAATGTGTTTCACCTATGATGTTCCTTCCACAGTAACATAAAACGGTGTTCATTATATTAATATACCACATACATTAGCCGCCTGCTCTCTACAAACAAGCACATTAAAAATACACACATGCACACACATATACTCTTCCTCCCTCTCTTTCACTCTTCCTCTCTCTCTCTCTCTCCTTCAAATAGAAGCTCACAGTGTTCTCCTACCCATCCATAGAGGTGCCCCCAGGTTCCCCCGGGTTGCTGCTGTGTTCCATGCAGGGCAGGATCAAGGCCAAACAGGAGCAGCTCCCACGGTCCCCCCTCTCTGCAGGCCCCAGCGGGAGGCGCTGGCTCTCCAGGGTGCAGCCCTTGCCAGGGAGCAGAACTTTGGGCTCAGCTGGGCACGTCTGGGCTGATCAGGGCAGGTCTGGGCTGGTCTGAGCTTGTCAGGAGAAGGCTGGGTCTTGATCTGCTTGGCCGAGTACTGCCGTTGTTCAGCGAGACAAGCAGTCGTGGTGGTTTGAGCGAAAGGGACGACAGTAACGCTCAGACGCCGTCCCAAAGCAGGAGTAACAGTCTGCTCTTCTTTAAGCTAACCACATCTGACATGCAGTTTTCCATTCATCTCTCTCCTTCCACCACCCCTCATGTCTCCTTCTCATCCCTTGTTCTCTCTCTTTCTCCCTCCACCTTCTCTCTCTCCCCCTCTCTCTTCCCTGTCACACTCCCCCTCCCCTGTCTTCTACCAGAAGGGCTTTGTAGAGGAGCTGGATTAGTGTCTGTGTCAATTAGAACTGCGCAGATGATGACGTCAAACCAGTGGCACCGCCCTGCTGGCAGCGTTGGGCATATACTCCAGCACCTGCTGTTATCACAGCACAGTAGATGAGAGATAGAGACAACATATATGTGTGTAGATACACACACACACACACACACACACACAAGCCCTACTCATACTTACGTTCCCCAGCAGAGCTTAACCCAGATCAGTGGAGCCCCACCCAAGAAGAGTGTGGAGAAGCTTTTAATGGGAAGAACACTGATGGTGGAGCAGTTTCTTCACACAACGTCCTAATGAATGCAACAGGGACCTGAGCTTAGATCAGCACTCTTACACTGAGACAGAAGGACTTTAGGACTCACAGATCTAATGCCGGGTAGGAACCACTTTTGGGGAATAAAAAAGTCTCTCTGGTGCTGCCAGTGGATATTTTGAGCTAGCTTGTAGAAGGACCGATCATGTAAAAATGAAAGTGACATCCCATCGCTTTTAAAGGAAGCATTAGCATCCAGTCAATCCTATTACTGAAGCTCTGATTCACCACCGCTGCCACGGTGGCTTTGTAGGAAAACTCACCAACTCTTCTAGCGCAGTAGAGCGCCCCCTAGTGGTCATGCGTCTTACCGCCAACACATTTCAGACTGAACTGTAGTATGAATTCACATTGGAGCGGAAAGACTTGATGTTCTTTTGGCAGTGTCTTGAAAATCATGGCGTCCATTCAGAAGGACACTACTTTATTTCTATTTCTTTATTTCATTTTTAGTATAAAACAAGGCAAAAACTTGGCAGGGTGAAAACACACAGGAGGAGTACAGTTACAATCCAGGGATCTGATTTTAAAATGTGTGCATGCAGCGTTATGGATGTCACATCATAGACAGGGTTATTCTTAGCCCTTATCCAGGTGTGCAAACAAACTGGTTCCGTATTTATCAACAACTCTAGCTGCTCGTTACACAGAAAGCGTACAGAAGGTTAGATAATTCTCCCATTCGGAGAGCACGTTATTATATTACTGATACGCCATGTACGCTCACTCCTGTTCTTATAATTGTAATATAATTTTATTTTCATAGTAAATGTTTCATAGTCATGTTTTTTTTCTGTTACTGCAGGTGTTGTCCATTTTGTGACGATCCGATCTATTTTCCGTTATCAAATGAGAAGATCTGCCTGTTTTGACAGGACAGTGAAATGTGGCAGGTTATCTTGCATAACTGCGACTTTGCTGCCACCTTTTGGCATGTTTTGGAACTGCCAAGCGTAGTTAACAGGAGCCCGCCTTGAAGCTTCAGCTGCTTGAATCAGCATAGAATGAATTGCCCATAAATTCACCATAATCAAACAAGCTTATGTGTCTCTCTGCCCTCTAATAACCTGTATATAATGTTTTAATGCCGTGTGTTCATGTCTTTAAATTACTCAGCGCAGGAAAAGATTCGTATGACGCTGTGTCATTCGTCATTACATTACCCAGTGCTTTGGAGTAGGACTATCACAGGCTTATAACAAAGCTGTATGAGTTCCCGTAGTAGTGGTGCCTTTTCGTTCACCCCCATATTGCCGCTTTTGGAAACGAGACGACAGACCTCGCAAAAACTGCACCTGTTGCTTAGAGTAATATTCCCACCTGACACAAGGTGTCGCATTGAGTCCACAGTAGTAAAAAAGAATCGTTTTCAGGGAGAAGTTGAGACATCTAAGTAGTATCGTGGATTTTTTGGCTTTTGTAAAAAGACCCTATTTCACCCTCTTTCTAACCAGCGCTTCTCACACGGATCCAACCAAACGTACAGGGGGTGAGTGACCTTGACCTACATCTTAACTTAACTGAGCCTGTACAATCCGATGTGCATGAGGAATGTAATATTCTCACACTTCGTCCCGGCAAGTTGTGTCTGCGCTTATCTGCATCTGTCTTCAATAGTGCGTAGTGATGCTTAATTTAAACGAAGCTTTCTTTCTTGTGCAATTAGTGTGTGCTTACCATGGTTTAAATGGACGTTAAAAATCATTCAGACACAAGTGTGTCTGTGTTATATTAGCCATGCACGCAGTTTAACGTTTTTTCCATACCAACTTGCTGATTACTGTCGCAATGTTGTGGCACCGATCTTGGCTACTATCTCCTCTGCCACGATGCCTAAACCACCTGCCACCTACCCCCCAAGATAAAGACAAGATTCTCTCTTTTTTATTATTTTAACACCCATTAACCCTAACTGCGGCGCGAGGGCAGTGTATCTAAAACGAACACGTGTTCGCAGTAATGACAGTGGCAATATGCTTTTACGTTTTTGTTTCTGGTAATTTTATTTGCTTTAATCTCTGTTGAGTGAAAATTTCTCGAGTTTGGTTTATTGCCTTAGGAAAATCCCGTGCGACTGTGCCGCCGTCATGTGACAACGCGGTCTTAGGAGGAAAATGTTGATCTTGAATTCCAGTTGTGGTCGGTTCCGCGCGCATTCCGGAGAACGTTAGGGCGAAACCCTAGAAGCGCGCGCTTGATGAACGCTGCTTAGACCTGCACGCGTAGGCTTGAAGGACGCATGCGCGGTTGGTTCGGCTCCTGAGAACAGGTTTCGAAGGAAAGATCACGTCTGTTTCGTGCGTGCATGTGTGTGAGTTCGTGTATGCTTGCTCACACTATATGTTACTCTTTAGAAACTTGAGTGTTACAACTTTCTCGTGTGTGTGTGTGTGTATTTGGACATTCTGGACTATTTTAGAGGTCATAACAGATGCTTTCGAGCCCTCTCTAATCACAGTACCGGGACTTGCTTGATGGCAGCCCTGTGGTGCTGTTGTCGTTTCTCTGGCCTTCTCTGAAACCTCAGTGCTGCAATCCATAAATAATGCAGCACGCGAGGCAGGGGGCATTCGGCGCTCACAACACCCGGGGACAGAATATGCCACCTGCTATTTTTCTTTGGTGTGACACTTTACCTTGTCTGCGTTCTTACACAGCGAAGCCACGTTCCGCTGTTCTTAGCGCGTAGTCACCGAGGCGTTGCCGTTATGTCGTGGATTGACCTGCTTCACGCCAGCGCAGCGACTGAGCTGTTTTACTGACAGCCTCAGTGCAGCAGGTGACAGGTTAATGAGGGACATTTAGGCCTGACTCCAGCTTGTGGACAACACACCTACAACACAGAGGACCAATTTGATAATCTATATGCATATTAAACACACACACACACACACACACACACACACACACATTTGTGTGTGTTAATGGCGTTAGAACAAGGTTAACTCCGTGGAATTGTCCAGATGTCAGGAGTGATTTCCATTCCTTCGTTTGCAGGTCCACAGTCTGTGACTGGTGTCCTACATGCAGACATTCATGACTTCAGACTAAAGCCCACACCCCCTCAATTAGAATTCGGCCCGATCGGCAGGCAAGCTCTACTCACAGGATGATGGGTTTTGTGAGCTGAAACGGAGGCGTGAGAGTCATTGCTTGCTGGGTGTTTAGCTGTGTAGGCAGGGCTGCATGGTGTCGGGCTGATTGCTAGGGTAAGGCCTCGTGTGAACACGCTATGGACCCCACTCCTCTTTAGCAACACAAAGGCGCTCTTTGATTGCACGTATGAAAGGCAGTCTGGAGGGAATCCCACTTTGGACTCCCAGACGCTGTGTTGTGACTAGGTTCTGTGTGTGTGTGTGGGGGGGGGGGGGGGGGGGTGTAAGGGGTGAGCCACATCCCCAAATCTGCTTACCTGTCTCCAAGACTGGGACTATGTTCAACAGGTGCCTATTACAGAGGAATGAGAGGAGGAACAGTTACACAAAAGACCCAGTGTTATTCATTCTCTCTCTCTCTCTCTCTCTCTCTCTCTCTCTCTCTCTCTCTCTCTCTCTCTCTCTCTCTCTCTCTCTCTCTCTCTCTCTCTCTCTCTCTCTCTCTCTCTCTCTCTCTCTCTCTCTCTCTCTCTCTCTCTCTCTCTCTCTCTCTCTCTCTCTCTCTCTCTGGGCTTTGTGCTTGCAGAGTGGTATAGGTTCACTTGGTTAAGTATTTACCAGTACTAGCCGATGAGTCCTTGTATAGAACACCCTGTGTATGTGTGTGCTGCATTCCTGAGATTGCTGAACTGTAACCTGGTGATTAATTTTAACAGGATGATTGTTGAGCCTAAGTTCAGTGGCATTTCTTGTTTTCATTTTCATCAAAAGAATGAAGAGGGAAAGGGAAAGAGAGTAAGAGATAGAGCAAGAGGGAGTGTGTGTGTGTGAGAGAGAGAGGGAGGAATATATGTTTGTGTGTGTGTGTTTGTAATGAAAATTCATTTGACAACCATGTGTGTGAGGAGTGAGTGGACCAGGGCACTGCCACAGAGTGAGCTGAACTTGATCACCCTGCAGAGCTGCTCTGGTCACCCAGATCACTCCAGCTCTGCTCACTTCTCTCTCTGTTTGCCTTCTCCCTTAGGCCAACGGGCATTCCTGCTCTGGTATCCTAGCAATGCGTTGCCGAGGTGCGCTCAAGCAGGGTGTTAAGCCCGAGGCCTTGCCCCATTGGCTGCCTGCCCTGCTCCGGTTCCTGATTGGCCAGGCCTGTGACCCCTGTCACATTTTCCAAAGTGTTATGGTAGGGGAAGTGCCTGGGTTCTTTCAGGACGGTCTCTAATGACACTTTGAAAAGGGCTTGCAAATGAGACACAATCCCAGACTGCTCTTTGTTATATGGACATATGAGACTATACTAATACAGCAATTATTTTAACAAGGCCATTTTCATATCAAGGCCATATTTCATTTCATTCTGTTCATCCTGTTATTGAGGATGACAGTCATAATTAAACATAATGTACTGTACAGCCATCTTCTGTCCAAGGGCCTGTACTAGCTACATAGTCAAAAAAACACAATGATTTAATTTGCTCATTTTTTGCATTATGTTATCGGTTCTGAATGCATTATGCCTTGTAATTTAGTCACTCAATGAAATAATAAAAATGATTTATTGTTGTAACTTATCAGAATGTTGTAGCTTATCAGAACACCCACACAACCCTAAAACTGGGGTCAGGGTGAGTGTGGGGTAGGTTAGGGTTAGGAGTTGTGGTTTGGGTAAGGGATAGGGTCAGGCAGGCTGTGGATGTAATAAAGCCGTTGTCAGAGTTAACCTTAGTGGAGGTTTATAATTGTTCAGTGCCCTATGTGTGTCCTGCTTGTGGTGTGTGTATGTATGTGTATGTGAAAATTCATAGCTACATGTGTGACAACCTATAACGAAGCCCAAACGTTTAACTCATTACAGGTGTGTGTGTGTGTGTGTGTGTGTGTGTTATTGAGGGAAATGTATACAGGGGACACTGAGCATTGTTCCCAGGAAGGCAGAATATTTTACTCTTTTATCACAGAGCATTTTCATAGACCTTACAATGTTCAGATACGCCTGTACTGCTCGTCTAGGATTATATTTATGTCACTCAGTAACTGAACATGATTCCATAATTAAACAGATAGCTTTTATCTTGATTATTACAGACCTTTATCTAGTTTCTCTTCCTTTCCTCCTGGTCTGTCTCTCTATCCCTCTCTTTCTCTACCCCTCTCTCTCTATCCCTCTATCTCTCTCTACCCCCTCTCTCTTTATCTCTCTCACTCTACCCCTCTTTTTGCCCATCTCTCTCTATCACTGTCTCTACCACTCTCCCTCTATCTCTGTCTCTACCACTCTCCCTCACCCCCCCCCCTCTCTCTCTCTCTCTATCAATTCAATTCAATAAGCTTTATTGGCATGACCATATTCGGTTACAGTATTGCCAAAGCAGTGTTATCATTCAACATGCATAACTCATTGAAAAATATGAACAATTCTAATTATGATGAACATGAATTTAAAGTTGAAGAAGTGAAAAGAAAGGAAAGCAAATAAATAACAAAAGTAGAGGAGAAAAAATAAATAGATCAACATAAATCAATGTGTTTACAAACAGGGTATGTGTGTGTGCGTTTGTGTGTGTATGTGTGTGTTTGTGTGTGTGTGCTACTCACTGTCCGTCATGTTATGTAAGGTAGTTACATATCTCCCCGCTAAAGTGCTGCTTTATTTCTTTTCTCCCAGGAGGATGGGGAATTTGTCATTATTAGATAGGGACTTAAAGTTGGGGTGAATCAGCTCAAATTTTGTGAAGTACATAAGACGTATTTGTTGAAAAGTTTCACATTCAGTGAGGAAGTGCAGCTCTGTCTCTACAGTTACACTTTTACACTGTTGGCACAGTCTCTGCTCTCTGGGCAGCCATGATTTCTTGAATCGGCCGGTCTCGATGGCCAGGCTATGTTCACTAAGTCTGTACTTTGTCAACGTGGTTCTGTGTTTAGTATCAGTCACTGTAAGCAGGTAGTCTGCTACAGTGTACTGTCATTTTAGGGCCAGATAGCACTGCATTTTGTTTTGTGCTTGTGTTTGTGCGTTCCAATGGGTGATGTTTTGTTTTTGAAGTGTTATAATTTGGTTTGGCCTGATTGATTGTATTCCAGTCTGGTCCTGATGTGGAACAGTGTTAGTGTTGGTTAGTGAACTCAGTGTCAGGACCAGCTGTGTGAGGACTCTTCTCTCTGCTCAGCTCTTGGCATTGCAGGGCTTTGTAGTGGTAGGAGTGGGGGTCACTGTTTTTAACATGTAGCCAATATTTGATACTCCTTTTTTGAATTTTGAGTAATAGTGGGAATTGGTCTATTTCAGCTCTACAGGCATTATTTGTTGTCTTCCTGTGGATGTGCAGAATACTTTTACAAAATTCAGAGTGCATTATCTCAATTGGGTGTCTGTTCCATTGTTCAAAATTGTGGTTTACGAGTGGCCCCCACACCTCACTACTATACAATAGAATTGGTTCTATGACAGATTGGAATATTTTTAGCCAAATTTGAATTGGTATTTAAATTTGCCGTTTGATTGCATAGAATGCCCTGCGTGCTTTCTCTCTCAGTTCATTAATTGCTGGATTGAATTTTCCAGTTGAACTGATCTTCAAACCTAAGTAATTGTAGTCTGTACAGGACTCTAAGGTTTGTGACCCTGGTGTGAAATGTGATGTGCTTCCCTGAGATCTGGCTCTTTTTTGGAAGATTATTGTTTTGGTCTTTTTCAAGTTCACTGCCAGGGCCCAGGTCTGGCAGTACTGATCCAGCAGGTCCAAGTTCTGCTGTAGTCCTTTCTCTGTGGGGGACAACAGAACCAGATCATCTGCATATGACAAACTTGATTTCTGAGTCATGTAGAGTGAGACCAGGTGCTGCAGAGCATTCTAAGATGGTGGCCAATTCATTGATATGTTGAATAATGTTGGGCTTAAGCAACAGCCTTGTCTCACTCCACGCTCCTGGGAGAAGAATGTGCTTCTTTTGTTGCCAATCTTTATACCGCACCTATTCTTCGTGTACATGGATTTAATAATGTCATATGTTTTACCCCTTACACCACTTTCTAATAATTTGTAAAATAAACCATTGTGCCAAATTGTGTCAAATGCTTTTTTAAAGTCTATGAAACATGCAAATAGTTTGGCTTTTTTCTGGGTAACATGTAGGTCAATTAGGGTGTGTAGGGTGTAAATAATGATCTGATGTGCGGTGATTTGGTATGAATCCAATCTGACTTTTACTCAAAACACTGTGCTTCATAAGGAAGTTTATAAGTCTTGAATTAATGATACTACAGAGTAGCTTCCCCAGATTACTGTTCACACTAGGGTTGCAACGGTATGAGATTTTCACGGTATGATAACCGTCTCAGAAAATACCGCGGTATCACGGTTATCACGGTATCACAGTTAGTTTGTATATTATTAAAAGATACACTGACCCTTAAAGAAATTACAACAAGTTATTTTTGTTCAATTAACTATTTATTGTAGAAACCTGGAACTATTGTATACAAAATGTGTCCTTTAAAAAAAATAAGCTGTACACATGTTTATATAAATACTGCAAAATTAGAGAAACCTAAATCATGGATTTCAGTACAATTATTTAAGTTTAAATTATTTAATATCTGATAAACTCAGCCTGGGTCAGTGTCTGATCAACAACTGTTGTAAACGTCCGTTGTACTGCCAAGTTAGAATATAACCAGATACTGCAGAAAGAGAGGATTTATTTCTGACATGACCCTCACAATAGAGATTTCTATTTTAAGGCTTTCACACCGAGTCTGGTTTTAACATATCAAAAACAGGTACGTTAGAATTTGAACGCATGTAAATTAATAGCGTCTTTCACATCCAGTGAAAGCAAGGACCATAAAAAGCTAGGTTTATACTTTCACTAGTGACCGTAGCACGCGACTCCGCACAGTTCTTTTGTCTTACGTTAACAAATACGAGCCTCTTGTAATTCCAGGACGAAACATGAGAGAACGTGAAGACGTTAAGATTGGGCGTTTTGGAAATAAACAACCATTAAATAATGTGATGAAAAAGCGAATTATTTCGAGTATATGTATAAATATTTAACTTAATTAAGTTTAAGGTGCTGGGAAATATTGAAACGGACCTTTAAAGTGACGTACAAGTGTTTTAATTCCACCTTTTAAACGTGTATGAATCCTGCAAACATGACTTTTGTTCATTGCGCTGAGGCGCAGCGCGCGCAAAGTTACAAAATTCGAGAGGTGCACGACCTCGCGAATCGACAGCGCGCGAGACCCTCGCGCACAGGGCGGAGCCACCGCGATTACGTCATTTTCGCCACTGATTTTAGTTTAGCTTTTTTTTTTGTAAAAAAATGTGTTAAGTCTGATGCACTTTCTGCCATTCTCACTGCTGTGTGCTGAGTAGCTGAACCGGAGCGGAGTTGCGCATGCGCGGGTCAGTTTCTCCGCTGGCTTGCTTTTTACCGGTAATAAGCAAACGCACACGGTATGATAACCGTGCATTTTAATACCGTGGTATACCGTGAAACCGGTTACCGCTGCAACCCTAGTTCACACAGATGCCTCAGTAGTTATTAGGGTCGAATTTATCTCCACTTTTGAAAATCGGTGTTACAAGTCCTTGATTCCAGATATTAGGGAAGTGACCTACACTCAGAATCATGTTGAATAGTTTGAGGATGGCCAATTGGAATTTTTTACTTGTATGTTTTATCATTTCATTTAAAATGGCGTCAGGCCCACTTGCTTTTTTTGGTTTTAAGGTAGATATTTTATTTCTAAGTTCCTGCTCAGTAATGGGGGAGACCAGGAGATTCTGGAACTGTTTTATTGCCCGTTCTAATATGTTAAGTTTTTCAGTTATATGTTTTTGTTCAGGTATTGTATTGGGTGATTTATTATAGAGTGACTTAAAATGTGTTATCCATATGTCACTATTTTGGATAACCAATTCTTCAGATTTAGATTTATTAAGAGTGTTCCAGTGGTTCCAAAAATTATTTGTATTGATGGACTCCTCAATTAGTGTCAGTTGTTGTTGTGTATATTGAGCTTTTTGATTCTGAGTGTACGTTTGTAGAGTTTCAGTGTTTCACTGTACTGAAGGCGTAAATCTGCATTGTTTGGGAGTTTGTGTTTTTGGTTTGATAGTTTTTTTAATTCTTTTCTAATGTTTTGACATTCTGTATCAAACCACTTATTATCTGTTGGATTTGGTTTGTTCCTTAATTTTCTTAGGTTGCATATTTTGGCAGTTTTAATAAAAATATGATTTATATTCTTAATTGCAAGATTGATGCCTTCGTTACTGTGAGTGTGTGTGGTGTCCAGAAAGGTGTCTAAAAGTGTTTGAATTTCTTGAGTGCTGATTGCTTTCTGGAACTCTTCTGCGTTGTTTTGGGCCCATCTGTATGGTCTCCTGATGTTAAACAGCTTACTGGGCTGGGTGAGGGCAGTGTTGTTATTCTCTGTCCTTTTAATGAACACAGGGATTTGGCTGTGATCAGACAGAGGAGTTAGTGGTTTAGCAATGAATGCACTGAGAGAGAAAGGGTCTAAATCTGTAATGACATAATCTACTGTACTGTTGCCAAGAGGTGAGCAAAAGGTGTATCTCCCCAAAGAGTCTCCTCGTGTCCTACCGTTGACGATGTACAGACCCAGATTTCGACAGAGCTGCAGGAGGTCCTTCCCATTCTTGTTTGTCTGTGTGTCAGAGTTATATCGGGGCAGATTATTCAAGTTTCTTGGGTAATGATATCCAAATATGTGATTGTTACCTTGTTCTGTGTTGAGATCAGGTAGAGATCCAGTACGTGCGTTCAGATCTCCACAGATCAGCACACTTCCCTGGGCCTGGAAGATGCTGATTTGATCATGGAGACTGGGCAAAATATCTTCGTTGTAGTAAGGGGATTCACATGGAGGAATGTAGATTGAACAAAGGAATATATTGTTTGGAGTGTTTAGAATTTCTTTATTAATTTTAAGCCATATATGTGTTTTTTCTAATTTTAGAGGAGTTATGAATTTAGATCTGTTCTGATCTATACCAAATAATGATTCCACCTGAGTCTCTGCCTCTTTTGATGTTGGGCTGTTTAATAGAAGGGATTATTATTTCCTTGTAGTTTGCGGGACAGTGAGTGACTGAGTCTGATTTACTTCAGGTTTCCTGGAGAATTATAATGTCATTGTCTTTTGTGTTGTTTGTGAAATCAGTGTTTGTGGTTTTGTGTCCAAACGGACGATTTAATACCCTGAATGTTCTATCTATCTCTATCTCTATCTCTAATGTTCTATCTCTATCCCTCTCTCTCTCAGGTCTTTTGGCTGCATTAGCACATCTCTTTCCAGAGACATGTCAAGAGGTTGTGGCAACAAGCAGCTCAGGGGGCGGCACACCCGGGCATGACTGTATCCCAGCATGCACCAGCTCTTCCGGCTCGTGCTGGGCCGGAGGGACCTGTCCCGCGCAGGCGACCTCTTCTCCCTGAATGACAGTGAGATCGAGGACTGTCTGTCTGAGGTGCTGGACGAGATCAGGACCATCTCCTGCTCTCCGGTGAGTACAGATGGGTCTACCAGTGCTTCCTCTGGGTCTGGTCAATTCGCTCAGATGCAGATCTGTAAGATTTTAAAAGTCAAATGAAAAGTCTTAAATTATTATTTTTATTCAGAAAATCCTTCAACTTTCAGGCCAGTGCTTTGGACATGTGAGCATGGCCTTTTGTGAATGAACAGCAGCACCATGGGATGTGTGTATAGCGCACACACCCGTGCTGTTCCACTGGGACGTCCGGTGGGTCCAGCCAGGCCTGTCCTCGATCGTGTCCCTCTGACTGAAATAACGTGCTAATACACTAATATTCGCTCTTGTGATATTCTCCTACATAACACACCTACAAATTGAGCGCACGTCTCCCTGGTGCGCAAGATCCGATCAGGGACCATCATCTTCCATTTGGGTGGACGTGTGCCCTAGCATGACGCGTGGCTACAATAGCGCTTCATTTCACAGGGAGCGATGCAGATGCTCACACATTTTGAACAGATGAATGTTAATAAGCGTTCTCATTTGTCTTCCTGAGCTTGGAGTGAAAGCTGGTTCTGTTGGAGCACAGTCTCTGCGCTGCGAACGGCTTTTGTTCTGGGACAGTTTGGCTTTTTCACTTCCTCATGGGAATATTGTGAGGGATAATGCCTATGAATTTAAACAGAAACCTCTCTCTCTCTCTCTCTCTCTCTCTCTCTCTCTCTCTCTTTCTCTCTGTGTCTGTCTCTCTCTCTCTCTAGCTGTGTCCTCTTTTTCACACCCACATGAATGCTCTTCTGTTTCTGGATTATAAAGCTCCACTCTGAGTAAAGAGATTGTCTCTCCTACAGCATGCAGACTAGCTGTAGCTCTCTGATGTCCATAAACACAACATGAACGAGCAGCACACGACTCACCACCACATCCGCCCTCTTTTTCTCCATCATGAACTCACTCGCCCACGACTGGCCGGCCGCAGGACTACCTGACCAACGACAATGACCAGGCTGTGGTGGAGATCTGCATCACGCGCATCACCACGGCCATCCGCGAGACAGGCTCGATCGAGAAGCACGGCGCCGCCCTGGTGGCCCTGTGGGAGTCGTGCCTGGAGTACAACCTGCAGCCGCAGGACAAAGACGAGGACACACCCCACGCCAAGATTGCCTCTGACATCACCAGCTGCATACTTCAGGTCGGTGTAGATAAACACCACCGATTAGCATGTACACGCACGCACGCACGCACACACACACACACACACACACACACACACACACACACCTGTCTCCTTGCTCTGCCCCAGAGAGCGCTCTGTCCTATCCTTGGCTGCCTTTACTTTTTAAGGTACCTCAGCACACGGGCCACTGCAGCCTGAAGAGAATCTGATCCAACACTGCTTGGAAATGCCATTAGCACTCATCTCTTACCACTCTGATCTTCCTCTTTATCTAAGAGTGCTTTTGGTAATGTCCTACCCTAGCCCCCCACCCTACCCCAGCACCAGCTCCACCCACAAGAGTGAGAGCAGTGCATGCTGGGTAATGGGAGATCTCAGCCTTCGACAGCCGTGGCGGGCTCCCAAATTCGAAGTTTTTCTGAGCCTTTGATCCGGGTCGAGGCCCATTACGGAAGTGACAGTTTCGTACCAAGCTGCCTTGCCTTGGAAAATTCTGGCTGTGTTGTTCAGGGACTTTGAGATGAGGGGCAGCCATCCTCTTCATTCACTATTATGCTATTAGCCACTGATGTGCATAAATGACATGTGATGTGCTACTGACACGTACTACTGACACACCCATAAATTAGTACTCTCAGCCCTGTGTACTATCAGCCCTGTGTACTATCACTGCTGTCAGAATCAGTATCGGAGATGGCAACTAATAACACATTGTATGAAAAAAATAAAGCAAAAAATGGTTGAGAAACCAGACGTATTGTATTACACATACTTTTGCTGATATTGTTAATATATAATATAAACACACACATACACAAATGTACAGTTTAGCACTATTCAGCGTCACAAATCAGTGTTCAGGTAAATGTACCTCTCACTCACAGTGTGCTCTAGATGGAGCCAGAGTACTTCACATACCATTCTAACTCCAGCCCCCTGTATAGAATTAGCAACCAGCAATGTCAGAATGTTCTCACTATGAGATACTTTCAGTCACAATGTCATCTTTGTCTTGGGTTTAATTAATACTTTTGGATGCCATTTTGTCATGACAAACTCAATCTAGTCCGTTTGTGTTAGTTAGCTGAATAAAATGGCTGTCTCTTGATGTTTAAAATGATCCTAGTTAATCAAAGTATTATTTGATGTTGTAATCAGCTGGTTATGAACAATAACAAATCTTTGTCAGAATCAACCATAACCCTAACCCTTGCTGTAGACTTCAACCCAGTCAGGAGAGTTACTAGAAGGCTAGTTTGCTCAAATAAATGCACTTCACGGTGTAGCGCTGAACCACCTGGTGTATAGCACCCTCTTCTGGTCTCTCTGCAGAACTACAGCCGCGCCCCCATCATGGCCCTGGCTGTGCCCGTCGCCATGCGCTTCCTCCAGCGTGGCAACCGCCAGCTGAGCCGAAACATGTCCAGCTACCTGTCACTGGCCGCCATCGCCAAGGCTGAGCTGCTCGTGCAGCACACTGAAGCCATCGCCCTGAGCGTGCTGGAAGGTAGGAGGCGGAGCCCTGGGCCCCAACAGGTGGGGCCATGAGGGTAGGGGGTGGGGCTATGGGGAAGGCGAGAGCGGTTTGTCAAACAAGGTTACTAACAGAACTCCTGGATGCTTTCGAGAGAGGTTCACTAGTGCCGAATATGTTAAGTTACATTCTCACTTTGTCATTATTAATGCGGTGTGGGGCGATACATATGTCCGTACAGGAAAAGTCCTGACACTTCTTCACATCTCAGGGATTTTATGCTTCCAGAGACATTGGCTGTCGTCCTGCGGGGACGTTCGGTTCCTGTGGTACTGTGTAGCCTGGGTGTAAGAAGCATGGTGTGGTGATGCCAGTAGTCTTCACCTCTGACTCATCATATTTCCTCCTCTGGCTCTTAGCTGTTTTTAAGGTAATTAATGAAGCGTTTTCACAGAGTGCTTTTAAAGCACTTCTTACAAAGACAGATGACTGTTTGGTTTCCCGTAGCCCATCGCGCGAGAGTATGCTCACACCCGTCTGTGGGCCACAGCTTCACCCACCAGCTCCACCCAGGGCAGGAGCCGGTCTGCGTTGTTAAACGGCCCTGGTGGAGAGCTAACCCAGCTGGGGGTGATTTTTCAACCCATGCTTCTTCCGTGTGCTGGTTTTAACCAGCTTTGCTTTCATACGCACTTGAAGTTTCTTGTTGGGGAAATTCCTGTTGACTTGAGAGTTTGGTCCAGGGGGGAATCTGGTCCGGCCCTGTCCAAGTAACCTCACCGTTGTAGTTTATTTTTCCTGTGGAAATTGTTCACTGTTTGTGTGATCATATATTATTTTTATAAATATACATGTAGTGATGCAATATTTTCAGGGTAGTTTAGAATGACAGAATTCATGTACACCTGAATAAACAGGCCTAAAATGTTCCGCTTATTCAAAAGCTGAACATCAGTGTGTACAGCGAAAGGAGCAGTGTGGTGTGTGTTGGGGGGGGGGGGGGGGGGGGGGGGGGCTGTGTGGTGTGTGTTGTGGGGCAGTGTCTCTGGACTCTTCTTATGGGTGAACACTTTGTGTGACCTGCTGTCTTCCCATGTTCACAGACCCTCAGCTGTTTAAACACAGCAGCACATGGACATTATTTCTCCGCTGCGATAATGATCTGTTTCATTACTGTGGATATTGCACCGAGAGACACTTCCTTCATAAGCAGTTGAGGAAGGTGTCATCTGTGTGTGCTGCCCTGACCAATGAAAACTCGGTATCAGGTTCCGTTGCCTGCTTCTTCCTGTTGTTTTTTTCACCGATATTCCACCGTTTCCCGTGTTCTCAGGATCACATGAGCTGGAATGGTTCAGTAATGCTGTTTGTTGATGACATAATAATGAGTCCTGTTCATATGATAAATCCTTTTTAATTATGGTTTCACCAAATTTGTAGTATCATCTGAGTTGATCTTGCCAAATGTTTTTCTTTTGAGTGTTTATATTTATGATCAAATTTGTAAAAAAGTAATAAGTTCACATATGAACATAAACATACCATGGTATCCATCTGGTGGATCACATTTAGGTGAAGAGTACATTTTAAATTAAAATGTTTTAATGTTTGTGATTGATTATATGATTTTATGGAGAGGCGTTTGGCTAATGTCTGAACCCCATACTCTAGACTCTTTAGCAAAGGAGTCTATTCTAACAGAAACAAGTATGTTAGTGTGAGAATAGGATTACTATTAGACAACAGCCTCTGCTGGGTTGCTTAAGAAACCACAGGAATTGTTAGCATATGGCCAGTTGTGAACGGGAGGCCTTGGAATGCCTCACTGTGCCATACGGAGAAAAAACCCAATATTCCAGGTTTCTGTCTTCCTAAAAGCTTATTGAAACAAAGCCTTGTCTTGTTTGAAATAAGCTTCTGAGCTCTGAGCTTTGAAAAGTGCTGTTAATGACTTGGATATGCAGCTGACTTGGAGCTGATGGAAATCTTGCAGGCTTTTACACGCCAGTTCTCCACTTCTGAGAACGATGTAGCCGCAAAAGCAGTTATCCCCACTTTGGGGCTGGCTAGAGGAGTCCCGTCAACGGGGCTCATTAGGGGCCTGACTTTATCGGGCCCTGACTGACGGGCAGTTTGCCTGCAGGGCACATTTGATGAAGAGAGAGGACTCTCCACAGGGTTATTCAAAGACTCTGCGGCCATTCTTCATGGCACTTTCAAATCACCCTGCGTCGTCAAATGAAGCTAATGAGGGCTGTTAGGAACCAGTCTAGAGCAGGAAAAGTCACCCCCCTCCACCCGCTCCAGCAGGCACCGCGGACGCCAGACGTTTGTTTGCTTAGCAAATGAGCCCCTGTGAAGCTAGCGGGTGTTCGACGTGATGACCCTGTGGGGGGTGGGGCAGTGGCCTGTAACCTCGGTAACTCTATTGGGAAAAAAAAAATTCCCCAGGCCATTCTTGGCTTTTCAGGACAGACGCCAGCATGGCGGTCCTGGCCACCAGGCCGTAGGGTTCCAGCTCAAACGCACGCTCAGCAGTCGAAATCGTTCATCTACTGAACCTTTGGCTCTTGGCCAACAACCAACCCGGCCAGTGCTGTCTTGCGCAACGGCAAGTTGTGAAATATTCATGTCGAACTCGGATCAACAGTTGCATTTGATCCACGTTTTACCACCAGCAACATTTGCACCCCCCCCCCCCCCCCCCCCCCGTCTCACTCCTTCCTCCATCTCTTTCTGTCTGCCTCTCTTCCACTCGTCTCTCCCTCTTCCTCTTCTCTTTCGTACTGTTCTCTCCATCACCGTGTCTGTCTTTTTCTCTCTGCCAGCACCTCACAGCGTAGAAAGAACTTTCGCTCACAAACCAACAATGAATCCTCAGTCAAAGCAGGCTCTACGTTCACAGGCTCTATGAAGAGATGCGTCTAGTTCACACTGTCTAGGGTAGAGTTTCATCTCGCTCCTATTAATCACCACAGTTAAATGACATTAGGATGCCCTCTTATCTGACTTGGTTTGCATTACAGTCAAGACCTGTAAGGGCCATGCGTATGCCTTTCATTAATAGACAGGAATCACTGTTGAGACCTGGCCAATGGGATTATTAGCACGCAGTGGTGGATACCTCATGCCTCGCGCTGATTGGCTTTCAGGATGTGTGTTTTACTGTGTGTGTTGATCTGGGTCTGTGGAAATGGTAACCTCTGATGACCTCTGACCTCTGGGAAAGCTGGGAATCAACCTGGACCATTGAAAGGCAATCTGACAAAATCCAATGCCACAGTGGTATAAAAGGGGCATAGCTTAGCCCCAAACACTAGTGCCATCATCTGGTAGTACAGTGTCATTGTAAGCACTGATGTAATATGGGATGAATAACCAGAACTTCATAGGACTGTAGTGGTAACAATTCAATGTGTTGTTTATAGAAATACACACCAAAGACAGATATGCTATGTTTAATATTTCTTTATTTATCTTTTCAAAGCTTCAGTAATATAAAAAAAATCTTTATACAATATATGTTCATTTATTTTAGCATAAAAAAACAATTTACAATATAGTACATTTTGTCACATTAACAGAAACAAATGTAAAGTCCCTAGAGACTTTGTAAACATTTTACACAATTTCATTATCAAAATGTAGTGAATGTCTTAGTGTTAAAATAGATGGCGGTCATATAAGGGTGAAGAAATTTAATAGCATTATTATTTCAAAACAAACCACCACCTGGTATATAGCAAAAGAGAATCAACACAAAAGACACGTTACATAACGTTAAACTTGTCAGACGTGAATGTAAACACAGTGATAAACAAAATAAAAGTTTGAGGAAAGAACGTGTTTTAGAAAGGCGTAGTTTGGTTTTGGGGGGACGGAGTCGTATCCCTCCTATGGCAGCATACTGACTGGCTTGAACATGGTCCAGTCTGAAATTCTCAGTACAAAGTCTTACTCTTCCTAGTCTTTGCTCTCCTCTTGCTGGTCCAACAGCACTCCGAAGACTGCGTAATTCCCTAGAGACGTGAGCGGGAAACCTTTGCTACACGCGGGGGCCGAACCCGTGGAGCTGCAGGAGATTCTGTTGCGGGGTGTTTGTAGTTTTGCGGGCTATTGAGTTTTGGTATCTTGCAGGGAGGTGATGGATTTAGTACAGGAGTTTCTTAACAGCAGAGTCGGTTAGAAGACCAGCTCTACGGCGCCATACGTCTCGATTGGAGACACGCCCCACGCCACCAAGTTGCCACGGGCACCACAGGCGCTCCCAGTGGGCTGTGCCTGCTGGTAAATCTCCTCCTTCTCCAGCACGCGGTCCCACACGTTCACGCCGGTGATCTTGCCCGTGAATGGCAGCCCCGTGTTGGACGTGCCCCTGAAGGTGAAGCGGCTGGCCCTGTCCTGGCAGCTGTAATCCTGCCCCAGGATCAGGGTTCCGCCCTCCAGCAGGTGGTGGCCCTCAGCCACCCCGAACGAGCGCGTCTGCTCATGCCCGCCCACGGCCAGAGCGGCCATGCCGTGCTCGGAGTCCCACGTCGCGCACAGGTGCGTCCATTTGCCTTCCTGCACCGCAGAGGGGACCTCCACCAGGTGGGCCTCGCCCCCGACCGTGAACAGGGCGTTCTGCCCCCTCAACAGAAGCTGCAGCTCCAACGGGTTCCCGCTGGTGCCGTAGGAGAAGAGGACGACCTTGTCCTCCGTCTGCGTGGGTTTCACCCACATGCACACGGTCAGGGCGTCCGTCTGCATGGATGCCAGAGCAGTGACCTCAGCGTAGGTCCTTGACGAACGCATGGGGAAGAAGAGCGCACTTTCACAGCCTGTGTGGGGGACAAACACACATTTTAAAGGTCCTTTCATTTCATCTGCAGTAGTACAGCACAGACAGTCTAGCTTGTTGCACCTTTAATACACCCTGGGACTGCGGTGGGGGTGTGGTTCTCAGAGACAGCAACTGAGAATGCTGGCCAGTTGTACTGTGAAAATCGCACATTGTGGAGATATTGTTTTATTTGAAAGGCCTTGTCACTGCGAAAACTACTGATGTGACGAAGTACATGCAGTTAGGCATTCATCAGCCAGACGTGTTCAGAGGCCAGCGATGCTCTCCTCCTAGAGAGTCCAGCCCTGATGTAACCGGCCATCAATCCTCCCGTCTCTGATGGTGTAAGTCAGCCATCTTATTAACGATTTTAATACTGTAAACAGCAGGTCATCGTGGCCATCGTCCAGCTGAGAGGAGGAAGTCTCTCCGTCTCCTGGGGCTGCTGGGACGCCCTACTGGGGTCTGACTAAGGTCTCTTTACTGTGTGTGTGTGTGTGTGTGTGTGTGTGTGTGTATGCACTAGGTTTTGCTATGCTCCAGTGCTGCAAGGCCTTTTTGCCTCCAACGGCTCACTTACATCTCGCGGTTGTCTCCAAGGCAGAGCTCCGTCCACCCCCCCCCCAGCACGGGCCTCACGTCTAAACCCCCTGCCCCTTCCCCTCCCCTGGCCTGCTTTGGTGTGGTCGTCCAGACGACCAGGCCTCCTTCTGCTTCTCATTTGCCCCGGTTCCTCTGGGCCGGATAACGTGCGCCGCATGGCCACACGTGCTCGCCGTGGTCTAGAAAAGATCATGGCCGATAACAGCATCTGGACACGGGACAGGCAGGGGGGCTGGCGTCTGGCCTCTGGCCCAGCGGGACGAACCATCACGGGCTCAAACGCCACTTCATAAAGCTGAGCTGAAGGCGCTCTGTGAGCAGGCCAGAGAGTTGGGGTTTTGTTTTGTGACTTGTCATCAGCTATGGTGACTCGTGGTTCTGAAGTCAGGGTTTTACGTTCACAGCAGACCCTCAACTTAAGACTTTTCTCTGGAAGTGAAACATCACTAGTAAAACGTGGTGTCCCACTGTTTCTTACCAAAATAATCCCATCATGAAGGTGTGTGACCTCTGCTGTATTTCCCTGTGAATCTCTCCTTGTCTAAATGTGAGCCCTGGAGCGTCCTCCAGAGAGCAGAAACACCAGGGGGGAAGGGGGGTGTGTCACATACCTGCGGGCAGCAGGCGGCTGAACGCCGCTCCCATGTAGAGCTCCGCCTGTTGACTGAGGTCCTGCCCCTCGGATGCTGCCCCCTGCAGGCCGGAGGCCCTGGTCTTGGTGGCGCGCTGTGAGTCGCTGCAGCAGGTGTCCAGGTTCCCCAGGTGCTCGGCCTGCTCCCGCATGGCCGCCAGCACAGAGTCCCACAGGCCTCGCTGCTCTGCCAGGGCATCGGCCAGCGCGTCGCGTAGCCGAAGCTCCGCCCGGTGGGCGTGGCCCTCGGCGGAGGCGGAGCAAGCGCTGTTGTGCTGCGCGCCGAGGCGGAGCACCTCTCCACGCAGGGCCTGCAGCTCCACCCTCACCACGTCGTCGGACTGCTGCAGGAGCATGTTCTCCTTCATCTGGGAGTTCTCCAGCATGGTGAACAGCTTGTCCCACTTGCTGTACTCGGGGACAGTGCAGGGAGGGGGCGTGGCCTCTGTGTCCATCTCCGCTGGGGGGGGGGGGGGGGGGGGGGGGGGGAGCAGAGGTGGGGTTAGATGACACTGTTTAGAGGCATGTAAAGTAAAACCAGCACTTGTTTAGATTTTGAAAGGTTATTAGAGGGGTAAAAGCAGCCATGAGCTATGAGAGGGGGATGGATGAGAGTGCAGTGGAAGAGAGGGAGAGAGAGGGATGGATGAGAGGGGGGATGGAAGAGAGTGTTTACGTTTATGCACATCTCCCCTTTACTCATCGTCATGTGTCACGATGACACAAAACATTAGCATCTCGGTCTGTCTCCCTCTGTCTTTCCTTCTTTCTTTCTCAACTACTTTTTTTTCCTGTCTTATTTTTTTGTATAGTGTGTGTGTGTGTTTGAGAGAGAAGGCTACAGAGAGCTCGGTCCCTAGAGTCTGTTGAAGGCCCCTGCCTGTTTACTTTATTATACACAGACCTCCAGAGCTTGATGTGCCCCTGGCTCCAAGCAGCTGTCCCCCCCCACACACACACCCCCAAACACACACACATTCCCACACACTCTTCCTCCGTAATTGCAAAAATATCACGGTGAATAAGCAGGTGTCACAGACGATTTCACAGAAACACTTCGCTGCCTCCATCAGCTTGAAGCACGATAAAGATAACCTCAGTCCGTTTTTTTTGTAAAACCAAACAGCTGTTCAATTCCACCCTTATAAACGCAGGATAAAGTATAGTACATGTTACACAGGGGACTATAGCCTATGGGTCAGTACATACTAAAGCATCACACAGTAGATTTAATGTTTCACAACATTGCCGGTTGTAAATCCAGCGGATTACAGTACATGTAGCCGGGTTACAGTTAAAGCACATGTTGTAAGTGAAGGTCTTCAGAAAGGCTGGGCTATGGTCCAGTGGATGGGAACGTGTGACCAGTGTGTGTGGAGCGTGTGCAGGTGAGGGTGGTGTGTGTGGAGTGCATGCGGGTGGATGGCGGTGTGTGGAGCGTGTGAGGGTTGTGTGTGGTCCACCATGGTCCACCATGTGTAGCGCGTGTGTGGACAGACGGCGGTGTGTGGACCGGGTGAGGGTGGAGTGTGTGAGGAGCGTGTGAGGGTGGAGCGTGTGGGCGGACGGCAGTGTGTGTGTGGAGCGTGTGCAGCGGACGGCAGTGTGTGGACCTTGTGAGGGTGGTGTAGGGCCTATGTGTGTAGAGTGTGTGTAGAGCGTGTGTGTGTGTGGGTGGACGGCGGTGTGTGTGGAGCGTGTGCGAGCGGAGCATTGAGGTACTCACTCTCCATCTGCTCCCTTTCGTTGATGGCGTTGTAGTGGTCCGTGTATTTCACCTGGATGTTGTCTTCGTAAGCCTGGGGTCCCATCAGCAAACCCAGCAGACACAGAGTCTGGATAACCATCCACGTGGACATGGCTGTGGTGTGTTACAGGACAAGAACACGCGTGGGTGTGTATATGTGTGTGTGTGAACACGTGTGTGTGTGTGTGCGCGCGTGTGTCTGGCTGACTAACTGACTGACCTGGGTGTCTGCTCTGAATGAGTCTAGTCTGAGAGTGAACTGACTGAAATAGTGGCATATAAAGCAACCCCCTCTTTTTCTCTCTCTCTCTCTTTCTCTTTCTCTCTCTCTCTCTCTGGTGCTTGTTAAATGCTGAGCAATCTGCTGGCGTCACTCCTGCTTAAATGGTGAGCATGTGCTGAATAGAGAGGGAGCTGGAGAAAGCAGGTCTTTATAAACACACACGCACGCACACACACGAGTCTCCTTTGCTGGAGGTAGTGTGTATAGTGGTCATAGGCGTGGGTGAGACTGGAAATGAGGAAATGGAGAGAAAGAACAGAATGATGAGGGAAAACCAGAGTTCCAGAAATAGTACTTTTGCATTTCTGGAAGTGGTGGTGATTGATTACACAGTCCTGTCTATGAGTGTGTCAATCTTCTCTTCAAAACCCATAACGGTTACCTAACCAAGGGATTATCCTGACCTCTCCGCCACCATCTATCCACCATAAATCTCTCCATCTAGCTTCATCACTCTTTTCCTCACATTTGTCTCTCTCTCACTCTTTCCTTTTCTTCCTGTCTCCCTCCCTTTATCCTGTGTCTCTTTACCTTTTCACACTTCTCTCCATCTCTCTCTTTTTAATGTGAGACATTTTCCCTCGTTTGGTTTCTCCTGTGTGGTGAGAGCTGTTTGGTTTGGAGTGCATTTGTACTGCTCCACTGAAACCCCTTGGAGACTGCCTGGGGGTCAAAGGTCATCCCTCACCCCTGATTTGGGATAATGGTACCAGGTAGGGGTCGTTCCACAAGCCGTGACCTCCTCTACATGGTTTTCCCTAGCTGATTAGGTCAGGAAAATAAACCCAGAAGTTGCCACACACATGGATGCATACGAACACACACACACACACACACACACACACACACACACACACACACTACATTTGTTATGATAGTGCCCTGTAGTGTTATGGAGCTTCTGAAAAAAGAAAAAAAAAACATTAGAAGGTATATTGTGTGAATGTTGGTATTCAGGTGTGTGTAGGTGTATGGTGTGTGTAGAGATGTGGTGTGCAGGTGTGTTTGTGTGCGTGCGTGTGTGTGTGTGTGTGGGGGGGGGGGTCTGGGTTACATTGCTTTACATTGATTCCATGGATTTCACTCATGATGGTCTCCCCTGGTACACTGTCAGAGTGGGTCTTTCTTTTAATAATTTTTTCCTGTTTCCTGTTTTACATTTGCCCCAAACACAAGATGGCTTGAGTATATAATGTAAAGTAAACACAAATGTTACACTGACTCACTGTAATTAAATTAGATCAAATGTTCAGAAACACTATGTGATCTGTAGATACAGTATGCGGGATATGTGGTATGGACTGGCTCCCACACACAGCCGAAATCAAGTCCGCACCGGAGTCTTTCAGCTTCAGTTTAATCAGTTTAAAAATAAACTGGTCCACAATGTTTAAGCAGCCTTGGGATATATGAAGCTCAGAGTTACACAGATCTGTATTTGATGACTCTGCATTATTTTATCAATCATCACTTTCATCTTTTGGACTCTCACTCCCAATCACATCACTGTTGTCGGGGGACATACTGCGTTCATCATCATGGAAACTCCCTGTCATCACGGTCTGGATTACACATACGGTCCCCTGCGCTCCCTCAGATGTGGGTGGTAAGTGCCCACAGCAGAGGTGGACGGTGTCCAGACTCCGTTTCTCCCTCCTGTCCCCCACAGTGTGTCCGGGAAACAGGAGGCCTTGAGGAGATCTGCTCTGATGTGCAGGATGTGAGAGAAACGTGTCCCTGCCATGGCATGTCCCCCATCCCTGAGAGCCGGAGAGTCGCCGTGCCTCAACTCTTAAAAGTTCCAGGATTAAAGCACATACAAAATCTCAAAGGTGCAGTCAGCAACTTTGCAGCACCAAACCCGTCAGATGACGCGTTGAAGCGTTCGCCGTGTGAGCACCAGTGCCAGCAGCTTCTGATTTGTTTCACCAGCCCATTCAGGATTCACACTCAGACACTGTAACCACTCAGACGGCAAATACCAGGATTTCCATAACATCTGGCACATGTGCTGTGGGTGTGTAACACTCTTTGTCCTCCCCGGGGGCACAGTGCGTCCCTTGCCCGGCGCACATAGCTCCCGTCTGAAGGTGGGAATCAGCCGGTGCGAAAGCACGCAGAGGCGTTTTTGAATGCCAGAACCCCTGGAAGGCCGGTGGCCAATCACAGCTGCCATGACTGGCCCCGTTGTCCGTGAGGGGGCCGCGCAGGGGAGCTGCCGATCACTGATACGTGACGTCTGCCGCGTTGGGATGAAACGTGCTGCCACCGGCACCTACACCAGCACTGGAGGAGAAGGACAATGAGGTTCTCTCTTCCCAGAGCTCCATGCTGTCCAGGGCACAGCCAAGGAAAACACAGACATGGAGATTTAAGAAAGGATGAGTAATGTCATGTGTTTTTGCCCTATTTGTGTAATGCACCGCGTAATATAAATCTGTCAGTGTGAGGCTGATGGTCGTCTGTATTATCGAACATGAAAGCGGTTTGAAATTAAAAGTGGTCTGTTACTCCCTCCGGTTCTCTTTTGACATGGAAATAGGTTATTTTAAAAGATCGGTGGAGTCCAAGGCAAAAAAATTAAACCCCTTATGAGTTCTTGGAGTTGCTGTGTTTGGTGATTGATGGTTTAATAGGGAAGGGTGCTTTGGAGAGTCTGCAGGAGAAGATAGGAGACCCAGTGGGCACTGCTGGGCAGGTTTAGACCATGTCTGAAGGTCAGCTGCATGTAAACCCTCTCAGCTTCTCTCGCGTCCACATTGTCGTGAGTTGCCAAGTCCTGGACGTTTGCGATCCACCACACACGCTCATAAATCTATCCCTCCACTCCCAGTGTGGCCTGCTGACTCTCGCCCGCAGCAGGGCGTCATTTACACACTCGCTGATGCTGTAAGGGGAGGGGTGTGTGTGTGTGTGTGTATGTATCATGGGTGGGGCGGGATGGATGAGATATCTTTATCGCAGCTCCATAATAACAAGTTGTCAAGGATTACTTGGAGCTTTGGAGCAGGTCTGATTTCCTCTGTTCTCCTCCTAACGCTGAGCTGTGGTGGAGTTTTGTCTTGGTTCCATTTCATTTCCACTTATGGACCGTGTCAGATCCCTTGGTGCAGCTCTGGTCCATTGGCAGTGTAAAGGATTTGAGCAGTCTGGAGGCAGAAGATCAGGGGCAGAGGCATAAGAAGTGTAGGCCTCATGGAGGAGCAGACGAGCAGGGGGGTCCTGCAGATTCATGAAGGTTTCCTCAACGCTTGCTCCACAACCATCTCCACACCCAGGCCCAAAGCCAGGCCCGCAACCATGTATGATGGCTGTTCTATCACAGGACTTCAGCTGCATTTTCTTGGTGTCCTGCGCACTCTGGGTGTCCTGGGTGTCCCGTGTGCTGGTCTCTCATGGGCTTACCCACTGCTGCAGCATACCTCACCCAAAGCAGTGTGTTCAGGCTCAGACTCCAGCACATAAGCTTGTTCTTACCAAGACTGCAAGTTAAAACTCTCAAAATTTCCTAACGATGCCTGTCGGAGATTGATGGCGCAACCTTAAGTTCCACACACTACGATTTCTGTGTTTTTTATGCATCTGTTTTATAGTAATAGAACCCATTCATTATGCGTTCCTTCTAAAAGTGTCAGTGTTTGTTTACGCAGCTATCGTGAGGCTGTCTGGGAGGGGTGGCGCTGATGCTGCCAGCCGCCCTCACAAGTGCCCCTCGTACCTTTGTTGCACCACTCGTGAGCAATAGCCCTTACGCAAGAACCCCGACAAGCAGCCCTACACACTCTGACGCCTGGGTTTTATGTTCTTGTAGTTAGAAGCTCTCCATCAGTGGTCCATGCATTTCTATGCCACTGATTACACATCAGAATGAAAAGAATGAGAGCATTCCAGTAATGTTCTGCAGCACATGTAACAGCTCAGCAACTAAAGATGCAATAACCTGGACTAAATTAACCAAGCCCCTCCAAGAGCTGTTCTCAGAACAGCTTGTCCTGTAGTTTGACACTGTGTTTGTAGAGACACTGAGAGACCACGGCTGCTCCCAGATCAGCCGACTGACTTGGAGAGCTTAGTAAGAGACATGATCCTTGGGGACTTCTTTATTTTGTTGAACTGGACCCCTTCAGCCATGCAGCAGAGAAGGTTGATTGGTGTGAGAGCTCTGTCTCCTTGTCCCTGGGTCCTCGTGGCCTGGACACACCTCAGCTCTTCGAAGCTGTTCTTCCTGTTCCCACACGTGTTTGTTATTCCAGCCAGCTCCAGTGGAAACTTGTTGTGTCCGGACTACAAATAGAGCTCATTTTCCCCCTAGTGCGCCTGTAGTCACCTTGAGGAAACCTGCGATTGTTCCCAGATGAGCAGGAGCTGCTGATAGACACAGGCTGGCCACGGTTGCTTTACCTGCCCTTGTGTTGCTTATGCCCTCTGCCTTTTATATTTCCTCTCTTGCCAGAACTGTCTGCATTCAAAACAACAGTACCAGCGTAGTCCGATGATTAAGAAAGAAAGGACCCAGCATCAGGTTTGAGAAAGCACTTTTAACAAACCTCAAATGTGACCTCACACTCTGAGTTGACTAACTGTGACATGGTAGAGGCCTTGGTTCCAGAGTAGTGGGTTAGAATTTCAGTAATCACAGAGAGTCAGCTCAACGAAACTGATCCTAATCAAACTGCCTTCATGGAGATCTGCAAAATAAGAGGAGTATTGATAATGGGGTTTGAATGAATGTGAATGAAAATTAAAGATTTAATCATTGTTCTGGAATAGGAAATCCCACTGTCCTCCTATGCTGATTATTAATGTATATTTTCAGAAATAAAAACCTCACAATGTCGATTCCCAGAACATCCGTGCAACAGAGGCCTGTGCCGTGAGGTTTCCTCATTTGGGATAGGGATGTTTGGAAGTGGGGGGGATCAGGTGATATTTTGATGGTGATGAGTGGTACTTCTTGGAATATTGTGACATGGTGACACTTGCCTCATTCCCACTAAACTGATGCTATGACACATTTCCTGTTTGGTTTCCATTGTTTCCTGAAGAATCAGCCATAGGAATGTGGGTTCCTTAGATGCATACATTATCATTCATACATTTTAAAAGAGAATATTCATGGTGTTAAACTCTTAGTGGTGTTGGCTCTTAGAGGGGATGAGGAAGGTTCTTCCACAAGTCTGAACAACAGAGTTGGCCCAGGTCTTCTTGCTGGGACTGGTTTCCCCCTGGCAGATGTTCCCCAGTGCAGGTGAGACTCACGTCACAGCTTGAATTGAGAGGGGCTTCTGGGTGGGAGAGCACGGTATTCTGGGCTGCTTTCTGGAGAACTCTCCCATTGTGTTTGTCGTGCACGCGTGGTGGATCAGCTCCTAATCACACCCTCAGAGCGAATGTCACCAAACATTTTTTCTTTCCCAGTTGCATAATGAGTTAAATGCTGTTTTTGTGCTTGGTTTTACCCCTTGCAGTTTATGGAACTGCTTTTGACAAATACCTAAACTTCAAATTCCTTGACTAAGGGTTCATCGTGAGTTCGCTTCGTGTTCATAGCTTGACAGATGTTTCTAGATTCCCAGTAAGCTCCTAGTGCGTGTTTGTTCACTGGAGTGGAGCAGTGACTCACCATGTAAGGGGCCCCTTAAGGAAGTGTGTTCAGCATCTGCTTTATTGATTGATTGATTGATTTCTGATGGGTTGTTTTTGATTTGATCGCTAGGCAACAGCATGTTGTTGCGGGTACTGCCTTCAGTCTATCCCCTGCGGCCGGAGCCGGTCCACCAGCATGTCCAGGAGCTGCTAGCCCTGATGCCCGAGGTGGAGCAGGCCAGCAGACAACACCTGCTCCGACTGCTACAGATGATCTCCGAGCAGCACCCACGGGTCAGTGTGTGTGAGATGGAGAAAGAGCATGTGTAAAACATGTGCATGGTGTGAACGTGAATAAGAGTGAGGAACCTTGAGTATGTGTGGACAATTTGGATTCATCTGCAGCGTTTAGCAGACACATTTATCCAAAGCAACTTACAATCACAACCAAGTACAATTCATATAATGACCTTGCTCAGGGCCGCACAGTGGCAGCCTGGTAGTGGGGAAGCTTGAACCAGCTCCTGGTTCTTGGCCAGTGCTATAACTGTGGAGCCGCCACTCATTTCACTGTGTGCGAGACAGACCGTGTGGCAGGCAGGTGTGTGTTAAAGGTCAGGTATTTTGGGCGGGAGAAACAAAACAATATCATGGGTGGAGAGGGTGTGGTGGGTGGACGGTAATGATTTACTGGCCGTGCTACCAAGGGAGGAAGAAGAGGGCTGGCCAGGCGGTCAGGGAGCTCAGTGAGAACATGACTGACATGTCCGGCGGTGTCCGCGCCGTAGCGTCGAAAAGCACGGAAACTGTGAACAACCCCCCAAAAAATGCAACAAAACAAAAGGCATCAGTCATCGAAAACCCTCTGCCCGCTGCCCCTCGGAGCACGAAGGGCATTATGGGAGTGGTGAGTGGGGAACACACGGGCGTCCTCTCCAGGGACTGGTGTGGGCTGGCAGGCAGCTGAGCAGAGGGAAGCAGCAGGGAAGATGGGCACTACTGCCTCAGTGGGTGGGGCAATTGGGGCGGGGCTGTGTATGATGAAGGGCGTGGCTGTTCATGTTCGGGGTGGGGCTGTGTACAGTGGGAGGTGGGGACTACGACATCTGCCAAAGTTGTGCAAACTTCAGGCCGTGAAATGAGCAGGGAGGATCAAAGTGTTTTAACGAGTCATTGCGTTGTTTCTGCAGTGACAGAGAGCGAGAGGGAAACAGTTCTAGTTACAGAGCAAAAAGAGGAAAATAAATATACAGTATATACCGAAATAGTGAGATCAGAGAGATGGACACATGCTGTGTGTATACTACAGAGAGAAAGAGGACTACATAATAAAGAGAAAGAGGATCTCCAAAATAAACCATCTTCACTATAAACTGTTTAAGGAAACCTATACTCTTCCTCTGCTATTACAAATGTGTTTTGAGGCACCTAGTTTTCCTTTTTATGGACTGGGGCCCTGTCCCTCTGATACCGCGTCCCTGTCCCTCTGATACCGCGTCCCTGTCCCTCTGATACCGCGTCCCTGTCCCTCTGATACCGCGTCCTTGTCCCTCTGATCCCGCGTCCCTGTCCCTCTGATACCACGTCCCAACCTTGGGCTGCCCTCTTTCTGCCTGTATGATTTTGGCTGTTTGGCTCTGCCTTTCTCTGTCTCTCTGCCTCATCTCTCCATCGCTCTGTCTCTATTCCCCTGACTCTCTCTGTCTCTAAACTAGATCTGTCCATCTCTCTGTCTCTCTGCCACATCACTCCATCTCTCTCTTTGGACATCCTCTCAGTCCTCTACGTGCATTGACACTCTATTCTGTTTGGCATAGGTCAGAGGTCTTCAAGTTGTGTGTGTGTGTGTGTGCGCATAGGCAGAAAGAGCGAGGGATTATTTGGAAATCTGGCAGGCAGTTGAAGAAAGGAAATGTGATGAAACCTTGAAGCAATGAATATCCTAGTGACTCCCGAGTTTTCTTAATCACATTGGATCTCTGATATGTCATAATACCTTGTCAGAAATAGAGGTCAGATGTGATGAAGGTTTGTGTTCTGTGCTGTATTGTCTGTGAGTCAGTGGCCTGTATCTGTAACCCTAAAAAGTAAAAGAAATCAAGAAACTTAATGGTTTTAATTTTAGCGCTTTAACTCCCTCCCATTCTCCTTCTATGACTCCTTTTCTCTGAAAGTACAGCAAAGAAGCAGGAATTTTTGATGGGGTGGGCAGCTCTGAATATGGCCAATCAGCAAGCAGCTCTTCGAGAACGGGGCCAGATCCAAACCTCCAGAGGCCTTCGTGAGCAAAAGAACTTCAAGGGCTGATTTCTGTTCCTACCAACAGTACCCCCTAGTCCACTCCCCCCCAGTGCAGATACCCCCTAGTCCACTCCCCCCCAGTCCAGATACCCCCTAGTCCACTCCCCCCCAGTCCAGATACCCCCTAGTCCACTCCCCCCCAGTGCAGATACCCCTGTAGTCTACATTTCCCCCCCAGTGCAGATACCCCCCTACTCCACACCCCCCCGCACCCCCCCAGTGCAGATACCCCCCTACTCCACATCCCCCCAGTGCAGATACCCCCTACTCCACACCCCCCCCCCCCCCCAGTCCAGATACCCCCTACTACACCCCCCCTTCCTCATGGGGAGCAGCACCGTCAACACATGCCTTTTTGCTCTCAGGTTTCCCCTTTTTATCTTTTGGCTTTTCTGATGTTCTTCTGTTCTCCTCAGTAGGGTGTGTGTGTGCGCGTGTGCGTGTATGTGTGTGCGCTTGTGCGTGTATGTGTGTGTGTGTGTGTGTGTGTCTGTCTCTTCCTTCTGCCATTTTGTGTTGTTCACCTTAATGATGAAAAACTCTTTCTCTTTTTGCTCGGCTAGGCATTGACTCCTCTGGTGCCGTCTCTGATTGGTCACCTCAGTGATGCCACTCTGAAGGATGCCCTCTTGGCTGTGCTGGTGGGTGTGGCTCAGGTTAGCCCCGCCTCACTCCGTCCATTTTTGCCTGCACTGAAAAGTGTGGGTCAGCAGACACCAGGGCTACTGGGACATGTGGCTAAAATTCATGGAGCGGTGGGCCTGACCAGTGAGGTGAGCATCTAGCACACACACACACACACACACACACACACACACACACACACACTTAGCAGTTTAAGCAGTATGTTTGTGTCATTCTTTGCTATTCTATCTTCATTAGATAGAAGGCGTGGCTACGTGTAATTGGCAGACTGGTACCTGTGTGCGCGCGCGCGTGTGTGTGTGTGTGTGTGTGTGTGTGTGTGTGTGTGTGTGTGTGTGTGTGTGTAACTAGCAGACTGGTACCTGTGCGCGCGTGTGTGTGTGTGTGTGTGTGTGTGTGTGTGTGTGTGTGTGTGTGTGTGTGTGTGTGTGTAACTAGCAGACTGGTACCTGGTGTGCTAACCAACCACCTCGCACTTCCTCATGTTCCTCTTCTCATTTACTCAGTTCATTCATTCAGTTCCCCTGGTTCTCCTGGTCTCAGGCCTTCCATATACTTTTTTTTTTGTTTATTCTTTTATTCTCTTTTGTTTATTTTTTCATTATCTCTTTTGTGTTTTTTATTGACTCTACTCATTTACTCAATTCACTTTCATCCCTCATCTCATTTTGTTTGCCTCTCTCCCCACCTCCTTCACCTTAACCACCTCCCCCCTCTCTCTCCCTCTCTCCCTCTTTCTCTCCTTCCCTCTTTTTCTCTTCCTCTCTCTTTCCCTCCCTCTTCCTCTCTCTCTGTCATCCCTGAAACTAATTTCCTCAAAAAACAGAAGGCAAGGTAAAGAAGAGACATCAGAAAGGCTCACACACACACACACACACACACATACAGCATACTTCCAGGAACATGAAGTGAGATGAGTGCTGAAGGCGGTGAATCCCAGGAAGGCGGCTGGCCCTGACCGCGTACCTGGAAAGGTGCTAAAAGCGTGTGCCGACCAACTGGCGGGGGTCTTCACCTGCATATTCAACATGTCCCTGTCACAGGCCATCATTCCACCTTGCCTCAAGTCCTCCATCATCTTTCCAGTTCCCAAAAAAGTGTGGTGGAGAGCATTAATGACTACAGGCCTGTTGCACTTACACCAGTGGTCATGAAGCGCTTTGAAAGACTGATCTCTAAACACCTCAGTGTCTACCTCCCACCCTGGTCCCCCATCAGTTCACCTATAGGGCAAACCGCTCCACAGAGGATGCCATCAACATCACACTCCTCACCGTGCTGAGTCACCTGGAGCATAGGGGGAGCTAGGTGAGAATGCTCTTCCTGGACTTCCAGCTCAGCATTTAATCACATCATCCTGAAGATTCTGGTCCAGAAACTCGTGGCTCTGGGCATCTCCACCCCCAACTGCCAGTGGATACAGAACTTTCTCACAGACCGCCCACAGTCTGTGAAATTAGGCCTCCACCTCTCCTCCACCATCACATTCAGCACCGGCTTCCCCCAAGGCTGTGTACTGAGCCCTCTCCTGTTCACCCTCTACACCTACGACTGCTCCCCGACCCATCTTTCTAACACCATCATAAAGTTTGCAGACGGCACCACCGTAGTCGGGCTCTTCTCAGGGGGAGATGAGTCGGATTACAGGGACGAGATAAACTGGCTGCCCAGCTGGTGCTCTGCCAACAACCTGCCACTGAACATCCAAAAAACTGAGGAATTAATTCTGGACTTCAGGAAGGGCAGGGCTGATCCAGCCCCGCTTCACATGGTCTGCGTGGAAAGGGTCAGCTCCATCTGGTTCCTGGGTGTGCAGATCACCGACAGCCTCTCCTGGTCTGCAAACACAACAACAGTGGTGAAGAAAGCCCAGCAGCGATCCACTTCCTGAGGGTTCTCAAGAGGAACAAGATGGAGGAGAAACTGCTGATGCTCTTCTATAGCGTCACGGCGTGGTACGGAGGGTGCTCAGCAGCAGATAGAAAAGCACTGCAGAGGCTGATCAACACCGGGGATCACTGGCTGCTCCCTGCCCAGCCTCGCTACCTCAGAAGGGCGGTCAGTATCGCCAAGGACACATCCCACCGCCAGCAATCACCTGTTTGACCCGTTACCCTCAAGCCGACGGTACAGGTTGCTCAAAACTCGAAGAAGTAGGCTTAGAGACAGCTTTTTCCCCAAGAGCCATCACTGCACTGAACAACATGTAAAAATAACGGCAACAATAATGTAAATTCTCAAACCCATGTGCCATACAACAGGTGTGAAATACTTTCCCACTTGCAATATTATGTAACATATACTGTAAATAGCTTATGTGCAATGTTCAAAACATTTATCATGCAATAATCTACAAGAACTATTTTGTAAATGTGGTACTACTTTTAACTTGTCATTTTATTTCATTGTGTGTATTTATTTGTCCCGACAAGCACCTAGAAGTAGAATCAAATTTCATTGTAATGCAAATTATAATGACAATAAAGGCGATTCTGATTCTTATGTAGACCATCATACTACATTACTGTAAATGCAGTTAAAATTATAACACTATGTTTCTGTAAATACAGTTAAGATCATCACACTAATGCAGACTGTCCTCTTTATCCATTTCCCCATTTGTACTGGGTTTGCCCCACCCATTCAAAAAAAAAAAGTGCCATATTTTGTCAATTGTGATTTTTACACCGCAATCGAAATTTGTCCTCCGCTTTGAACCCATCTGTGCAGTCAGAACACACACACACACACACACTAGTGATTACTAAGGGGCTGTGGATCACATGTGTCCAGAGCGGTGGGCAGCCCTAGCCTGGCACCCGGGGAGCAGTTGGGGTTAGGTGCCTTGCTCAAGGGCACCTCAGTCATGGCCTCAGGTCTGGGAATCGAACCCACGACCCTCCGGTCACAAGACCAGTTCCCTACCACCAGGCCATGACCATGAATATATACTGCAACCTGAACTGGGGGCCCATTAAAGCTGCACAACCAGAGATACGGGACACATGTGTGGGAGGAGCCCTGCGAGGGACTGCCCACCTGGCACTGGGGCAAGATTGCAGGGTATGAAGGCAATGCCAGATATGCCTATGTGTGGCAGGGGCAGTTACACTCCCCCTTTAAACCCCCTGCATTCAATGTATTCAAGATCATGTTCTTTGGCTCCACTAACCCTTACAGAGGTCCTGAAGTTTGTGTGTTCATGCACACGCTTGATGGTAACTGTGAGATGATTACAAATGATGGGCTAAATTGCTCATCTTCTCCTGGGTAGAAGCTCCATGCTGTGAACTCCAGTTTTCCATGTCACAAAATCCAGCATTCCTGAGTCCCCCCTGCTGGAGCCAGAGGCAACAGGCACAGCCCAATGGCATGTCCAAATGTGTGTGTGTGTGTGTGAGTGCGCGCGCGTGCACTTTCCTGCTCCACACGCATTGCATCTTTAAACGCACTGTAATGAGCTCCAAGTCATAAAAAATAAGCGGACATTTCTCTGAAATGATGCTGACAAGGGCCTGTGTCTTCTGCATTTGCACAACTGGTAGTTTTTGCCTGTTAGTCATCATGACCCTTTAATGTGAACAGTGAACATTAAATCAAGCAGCCAGCTTTTAGTTTGCCTGGAGATGCTTTTTTAAAGTCTCGAAGGATGCGGAAACCCCAGAAACATGGCAATCTTTAACAGAGTGATTGCAAAACATTTTCTCCCTAAAGACATACCAGCCATTCTATTTTACAGCCTTTTCTGTTCCTTGCCACATCTCTCTTGCCCTCTCAGAAACTAGAAGGACCCTTCCCATCATGCTCTTCCATCACGTTTTTGCACTACTTCGTGTCCCGTCCCCCTGCGAGACTGACCTTGCCCGACCTTGTCCTGCATGAGAGACCCTCACACACTTGGACTTCTGAACACAGCCATGGGGTATGCAATTGAGGGGGGGGGGTGTGGTTGTGGAGAAGGGCTGGGCCAGTTTAGCCCCACACATGCTTTGTCAGCGCCTTGTCACTAGAAGGTCACATGACCTCTCCTCCCGGTTTTACTGTACTCCAAAATTGTCCAGGTCCCTGGTTTTCTGCGTCACTGTGCTTATTTGCAAATGGTCTGTGTTGGGTTTAATTTTGGAGGGATTACTGAGATTGAAATCAGACAGGTCAGCTGTTATTATCTTTCACAGATACACATACTGGAATTCAGGTTTGAATTGCAGCTGTCTTTGGGTAAGTCCTTAGGGGACCGATTGACTGCTTTCTTACTGAGGAGCGATAGCCAATCAGGCATCTGCCTGGAAGTGCTGGGTGCTCTACTGAGGATGCACACTGAACCACTCAACAATGCTGGAGCAGACATATTTCCAGAAGAGGTTCTGACAGGCTCCCTGCTGTTTATATGAAGTATATGTAACCTTTGCCCTTCTAAGATAGCATGTGGTGTTAGAGAAAACTGTGATATGGGAAAATGGAAAAACCCTGGAGATCAGGAGTCTGTATAGTAGGCAGTCATACATCACCTTTCTCCCATGCAGACTGTGTGGACATGGTTAAGAGGATCCAGGAGGGTTGACACCAAGCATTGACTAGTCCAGCAGGAGAGCAAGCAAAGAATGGGCGGCTCTGACTCAACATGGCTATGGGGCTGCCAACTCATTTACCAGGGGATTTAGGCCTTTACCAGGGGCTTTGGGCCTTTACCAGGGGCTTTAGACATTTACCAGGGGATTTAGGCCTTTACCAGGGGCTTTGGGCCTTTACCAGGGGCTTTGGGCCTTTACCAGGGGCTTTAGACATTTACCAGGGGCTTAAAGTCTTTACCAGGGGCTTTGGGAATTTACCAGGGGCTTTGGGAATTTACCAGGGGCTTTAGGCCTTTACCAGGGGCTTTAGACATTTACCAGGGGCTTTAGGCCTTTGCCAGGGGCTTTGGGGAGTTTTTAGGAAGGGAGTGAATAGATCAGCATCATGCAGCCATTTGCATCATTAAAGAAGAAACCCCTTACAGAGACTTCACAGAAATGTCAGTGACATTTATCCTCTCATTGACTCAGTCCAGCTTTCAGCAATTTTATAAATATCTACACACACACACACACACAGACACAAGCATAGTTGTGGTTTTCTCCAACCCTGGGCCATTATGCAAGACCCATGACCTGAGACTTAGAGGACAGTGATAGGATAGAGTCTCCCCTTCCTGCAAGTGCATCTTCTTATCCCACCTCCCCAACCTCCTTCATCTCTTCCACGTCCCTACCTCCTTCACCTCCTGCACCTACTTCATTTCCTCCACCTCCCCATCTCCTCCACCTTCCCCAACTCCTTCATCTGCTTCACATCCTTATCTTCATCTCCCTCACCTCCCCAGCTCCTTCATCTCTTCCACCTCTCCACATCCTTCATCTCCTCCACCGCCCCTCTTCCTCCACCTCTTTCATCTCCTCCAGCTCCCCCACCTCCTTCATCTCTTCCCTTCCACCTCCCCCACCTCATCCAGCTCCCCACCCCCACCTCCTACATCTCCTCCACCTCCCCTCTTTCATCTTCTCCACCTCCTTCACCTCATCCACCTCCCCCACTTCCTCCACCTCCCCCACCTCTTTTACCTTCTGCACCTCCTTCTCTACCTCCCCATCTCCTTCTCTTCCTCTACTTCCTTCAGGTCCTCCTTCTCCCACCACCTCCTTCACCTCCTTAATCTTCCCCACCTCCCCCACCCCTTCATCTCTTTCACCACGAGACCACACTTCCATGATGCAGAGTAATACGCCCGCAATGCCCATTACAGTCTGGTTGGGTCACTAATTGATTGATCACTGGGCGTGTCCAGCTCACATATACTGTGGCCATTCAGAGACAGTGTATCCTCATTAGGCTGGAGTTCATCATTAACACCATTAATACAGTGCAAGGGTCTTGTGCCTGCAGTTAGTCTGCACTCAGACAGCAGCACATATGCATTGTGTGTCAATACAAACTCGAAAATAAATGTACCCCTGTGAAGAATTCAGATTGGTTAGGAATGTTCTGGAGTCTTATTTGTAGTGTAAACTTGTGTGATAGTGAGCAAATGCCCATGTGGTGTAATTAATCAAAAGAATAGGGGGAAAACTGCTAAACAGAGGTCTTTTTCTCAGTTGATGAAGGACAAAGGACATCTGTCCAAAACATTGTGTCCTATATGGCACATTTTGCTACCACTATATTTACGCTTATGCTTATATTAGTTTGTCAAGGATTGCAGTAGCAGTCTGTATGAACCTCATGTGACGTGGGTGTGGGGGGGGGGGGGGGGGGTTGCTAACAGAGGTCTTTATCTCTGTTGATGAAGGACATCTGTCCAAAACATTGTGTCCAAAACCTTCTGTCCTACACAGTACATTTTGCTACCACTATATTTCTGCTTATGTGTGCTTATGTCAAGGATTGCGGTAGCAGTGTGTATGAACCTCATGTGATGTGTGTGATTAGTGAAACACAGAGAAGTGCTGAGTTATTTCTGTCTCTCTCTCTGTCTGTTTAACGGTGAGTGTCTTAGCTCTGGCCAATAAAAATGTCTAACTAACTCAAACGGAGGAATCCTATCTGTGTCCATCTCTTCACTCATGTTTGCTGACGATGAAACGTAAACTCAGAGAGAACGGATGACTGCTCCAGCAGGAGAGGGATCCAGTGTGTGGCGTGGCCGAGTACGAGGGGACATGGTAGAGCCGTGTGCAGCGTGTGTCAGCCCTGGCCGTGGTTCCTGCAGACCCCGTCTTCTGGAACAGAGATGGTGTTTGACTTAACCACTAACAGATGTTTTTATAGCCTCCCGAATTCCGAAAAGCACCAACAGACTTTCTCCCTCTGTGTCACTTCATACACTCAATATGTACTTGAAGAGTTTGCGTAATCTAGAAAAATTCTACAGAATTTTGTAAAGTTTGGAAATGACCGTATTGGATCGTAAAACCAATGAGTCACATTTTGGACCAGAATAAAGTGGAACCTTATTGAATGGGACAAAGGACTGATCACATTAGAAGAAAATATACAAATTAGAAACAGCCTCTGTTTCCCAAGGAGAGAGATCTGCTAGTTATATCGGGACATTAAGTTCAGATAATACAATGACTTGCAAATCAAGGCACCAGGACGGTGTCAATTCATTTTTGATGATGTACAGTGTTTGTGTGTGTTGTGTGTGTGTGTGTGTATATGTCTGTGAGATGTGTGGGTGTGTGTGTGTTTGTGTGTGATGGGTGTCGAGTTGTATGTGTGTGTGTATACATGTGTGTTGTATGTGTGTGTTTATGTATTATACGTGTTTGTGTGTGTGTTTGTGTGGGTGATGTGTATTATATGTGTTTGTGTGTGTGATGTGTGTGTTTGTGTGTGTGATGTGTGTATTATGTGTTTGTGTGTGTGATGTGTGTATTATGTGTCTGTGTTTGCGTATGTGATGTGTGTATTATGTGTTTGTGTATGTGATGTGTGTATTATGTTTTTGTGTATGTGATGTGTGTATTATGTGTGTGTTTGTGTGCTAGGCCGAGGCCCATGAGGCCCTGCTGTACCTGGTGTCTCTATTGGCCTGTATGGACCACAACATCCACCACACACTGCTGCTTGAGATCCACAGCCTGACGGATCGCTACCCCTCCCTGGTGGGGGGCGGAGCCAGGGACGTCTACCGAATGAGCAACAGCTTCAGCGCCATCGCCCGCCTCCTCACTCACAGGCTGGAGGGAGACACTGCAGTAGCCTGCAGGTACATACTTGTTACACACACACACACGCACACACAGTATACTCATACACACACACGGACACGCACAGTATACTCATACACACACACACACAGGATACTCATACACACACACACACAGTGTACTCACATACACACACACACACAGTATACTCATACACACACACACACACAGGATACTCATACACACACGCACAGTATACTCATACACACACACACAGTGTACTCACATACACACACACACACAGTATACTCACATACACACACAAGCACATTCTCTGCCATTGCGATGAGGGTGATGGCCCGATGAGTTCCTTACGAATCCACCTTCCTAGCTTTCTGTTCTCTGAATATACACATGGTAACTAAGCAGTTCTTTAAACGAACACATGGTCTCAGGACATCAGGTTCTGCTTTTACAGCAGTAGAGTGGTAACTGCACCGGAACAATGAATTTCACAGTTGTTTTTTTTTTTTTTTGCAATCAAACGTGTAATAAAGAGTGATGGATTCATAACCCAGTCCAAGCCCATAAATCAGAGACACGGTTTAAAGCTGAATGGAAGAATGTGGGTCTTTTAAGAGAAAGCAGGTTCTGCTGAAGCCCGTTAGCTGAAGGGCACTCAGAGAGTTCATACTGCACTTCCCCTCGGAAAACATTCAACTTACTGCTCTAGCAGTGGCTTCACTCGAGGTTCCTCAGAGAGGGAAACGAGTTTCACCCAGAGAGGTCCGAGAAAAAAATACACAGACATTACCATGCGGCCAGAGAGAGAAATAAGGCCAGTTCATTTAACCCTCTCCCCCTCTCACTCCATCTCTTTCTCTCTCTCACTCTCTCTCACTCTTGCTTTATTGACTGTGAACATACAGCTTTGACAAAGCAGTACAAAAGAAGGACAAAACAACATGTTAATTTTTAATATAAACAAACTTTCATAAGCGCATTGGTAAATGAATTCATATCAGAAAACTACTTTCATTCTCTCTCTGTCTCTCTCTCTCTCCTTCTCCGCACTTCCATGCATAGAACCAGACATTTCCCTGCCTGTGGGTTTGTCAGAGATTTTATATCTGTGTTTGTGTATGTGTATATTTTTATAACTGTCTTTGTGTATGTGTGTGTGTGTGTGTGTGTGTGTGTGTGTGTGTGTGTGTGTGTGCATATTTTGGCTTTTAGAAGCCTAATTTACTGTGTGTTTGCATGAGTAGGAATATTTTGAGTGTTAAAGTATTTAAAGATTGAATGCATTTGTAAGTGTGTGTGTTGACGTGCATCTGAGCACGTGAGTTTCTCTGCTGTCTTGTGGGTGAAGGTCTGAGTGACACAAGAGAAGACGTGTTACACTCAAACTGCCAGATAAACACACACGCACACACACACACAGAGCCAACTCCCCAGGCCTGTTGGTGAGTTTGTGTTTGTTGAATAGAGTGGTTTGATCAACTGTCTTTCTAGTGTCTTGACTGCTGCCTATGTGCTCAGTCCAGATGGATATTCGTGTTTGTCTTGAGCTGATCATCCAGCATGAGTGTCGTTGAGTGTGAGTGTATGTGTGAGTGGTGTGAGTGTATGTGTGTGTCGTTGAGTGTGAGTATATGTGTGAGTGTGAGTATATGTGTGAGTGTGAGTGTATGTGTGAGTGTGAGTGTATGCATCCCATATGTTTTTATGTGTTCTGTGTGTTATAAGAGGTACAGAGAGCACTGTGGCATCTGGGAGTTGTGAGGATGAGTCTGGTCCTGGTGAGGACAATGAAGACCAGTTGAAGATCCAGGCCTTTGACCAGAAGACAGGGGAGGAGGGTTCTTCCCCCACACTTCAGCGACGCCACAGCCTGGGCCATGCATCGCGAGCCGAGCACCGAGAGATGCGATTCAGCAGGTGGCTATAGGCTTTCTGTTCCTGCCAGTGTTAGCCTATCAGCCCTCTGATTGGTTATTCCACAAAACATACCATGAATGTCATCAACGTATTAACTTTGATATGGTTAGAATTGCAGCAGTCGTTGCTAATCTAAAACCTTGTTATTACTTCCCATTCTGTTTGCATCTCAATATATTTTTGCACGGTAGCTTCATTGGCATGACTGTGTCAGGTACAGTTGCAAAGCAAATAGTTTGGACAATAAAGGCAGTAATGACAATGGTTCTAATAATCATAAATAATTAACAGTAACAAATAATTATTTATTCTGGTGAATGAATGAATGAATCAGTAATGAGATGTCTCCCCTCCTTCTCGCTCTCTCTCTCTCTCTCTCTCTCTCTCTCTCTCTCTCTCTCTCTCTCTCTCTCTCTCTCTCTCTCTCTCTCTTTCTCAGGTCAAAGAGTTTGGCTGTCCATGCAGCACGTTCACGTTCCAACGCCGATGGCACACAGGATGGAGAAGGGGCGGAGCAAAGCTCAGACACCTATCTGAATGACCCCGCCCTCAACCCAGAGACACCCTCCCCTCCCTCGCCTATGCAGGAGAACCACAATGAGCCCACGGAAAGACATCCTCCCTCCAACATGGACTCTCATGTGGAGGCGGAGCCTATTGAGGGGGCAGACCTTCAGGAGGGTGACCGCCTCTGGACACACCTCCGAGACAACATGGAGAAGATTAGAGCTTTCTGCTCTAAGATGATCAAACAGATCCCTATACCCGATCAATGTGTCATTGAAGGTACAACCACATACTAATAGTAAACTATAATTGTATTACAACTGCTTGATATTTTGTTACTGATTTGTGTTGTTATAGATTTGGTCAAATATTCTGAAGAAGGGGCAGCATTCAGCAAAATTTCATTTACTGTATTGCTTGTGTGTTGCAGTTACTAGTACACATTTACTAGTACTATTATTGTATTTGAGACATTTACTAGTACTAGTTACTGTATTTGAGTCACATTTACAAGTATTAGTTATTGTATTTTAGACACATTTACTAGTACTAGTAACGATATTTTAGAAACATTTACTAGTAGTAATTATTGTATTTGAGATACATTTACTAGTACTAGTTATTGTATTTGAGTCACATTTAGTAGTACTATTATTGTATTTGAGACACATTTACTAGTACTGGTTATTGTATTTGAGACACTTTTGCTAGTAGTGGTAATTGTATTTGACACACATTTATTAATACTAGTTATTATATTTTAATCACATTTACAAGTATTAGCTCTTGTATTTTAGACACACTTAATAGTACTAGTTACTGTATTTTTATAGTTATTACTGTACTGTATAGTTATTGTATTTGAGACACATTTACTAGTACTATTATTGTGAGACACATTTACTAGTATTATTATTGTATTTGAGACACATTGAGTAGTACTATTATTGTATTTGAGTCACATTTTCCATTAAGGGAAATATCTGGGAACACAGGTTGCCGGCTGTAGCTCTGAGGGCTTTTTAGATCTCTCAGCAGTGGGTCCTCGGAGGTGCTCCATTCACACACTTCCATCACACACATCCTGCACTGCACGTTCATGCATCTTAACAGCTCCCCTACAGAGGTTCAGTAAGCTCATTCATCAACCTGTGTGTGTGTGTGTGTGTGTGTGTGTGTGTGTGTGTGTGTGTGTGTGTGTGTGTGTGTGTGCGTGTGCGTGTGCGTGCGCGTGCGCGTGCGCGTGCGTGTGTGTGTGTGTGTGTGTGTGTGCGAGAGAGAGAGAGAGAGAGAGAGAGAGAGAGAGAGAGAGAGAGAGAGAGAGAGAGAGAGAGAGAGAGTTGAATCATGCTCTATAGACCATGTGGAAAGTAAAGGTAATATTCGAGTCAGATGTGTCAGCAGATATAGACTGATCGTGTGCTGGGAGTCTGGTGGTAGTCGACTCCTTGGCTGACATCACCAAGCAAACAGGAATCTGTCTACAGATTCTTTTTTTGCCATCTGGCATTTTGTGGAACGGAAACTTTTTTCATTTCCTGTCAGTGTTAAATCTACCCCCACACTGTTTAAAGTGTGCCTGTTATCCACCCACTCTGCTTTGTTAACCTCTATGGCACGGTTGTTACACAGGGTTGTGTTTTTCGTTTGATTGGTTAGAAATCCCTGAGGTTACAATTGAATACCCAAATATTCTATTAATATTTTCATAATATACTGTAAAATAAACTCAATATTACAGGCATCCCACCCTGCGAAGCCCCATTTCTTTTTTTTTTTTGTTTTAACTTGTTACACAGTGGCAATATCTCCACTTCCTCCACTTCCAGATTATTGTATAGGGAGCACGTACAAAATAATTGTGTGCGTGCGTGCGCACTGTCTCACTCGCTCGCTCCCAGAAACATTGATTTCCGGGATACTGCCTATAAATTGCGGGTGTCGGGGAAGTCCCATTAAAATGGGGGAGACTCCCAGAGGTGGGACGTCTGAATTCCATTAGTGTGATTTCTTTATTATGTGGTGTTGTCGGGTGGGAAGCCAGGAGTGTGTGTTCTGTGAGTTGTGCAGTATAGCCGGACTGAGCTGGGCGATCACGACACCCCCCGTGTGCCACGTGCCCAGCCTGGCTGTGATTAACCCAGCCCTGCGCTAGTACACTCCGCTCTCTAAAGGTAGCTAACCTGAGCTCAGCGACCTTTTACAAGCTTTTTAAACTGCAGGAAGACACTTTGATCTCGCTGTAATATTTACTGTTTCGGTACGGGCAGTATGTCCACACTGCTGATCAGTCTCTGCTGCAGCACTGATAGCATCAAATAAACAAAATCCCACCGCTGGGATGGAAGTTGTGAAGGGAAGGCAGTGGATTCAAAACAGAGTGGGGGGAATGGGCGAGTGTGATGATGTGCGGCCCCTCTGGGCTTACGGAGGAGCAAGCATCTGCAGGGTGGAGGGAAGGGCTCACCTCAGGGGGCATCTCAGGGGTCACCCGTGCGGGGTCAGTTCCACCACTAAACAGAACCATCTTACACACATATATACAGACACATACACGCATATATGCACTTATTCATTCATAAACACGGAAACGTGCACAACTATAGACACATGCATGCGCGCTCACACACACACACACACACACACACACACACACACACACACTCGTGCATACATATGCCCAAAGACATACACACACACAAATGCACATACACCTAATGGCAGTCCAGGACACAAAGACGGCCCTCCTGAACATCTTTGCTTTCACCATGACATTTTGTATGACAGACTACTGACACAACTGTCCTTACCGGGTGCTTGCCACTGTGTGAACACCCAGATCTGTTCGTCTTCGGCCATGACCTCAGTGCCACATCACGAGGGCAGGGGTCAGCTAGCACCTTGTCGTAAGCAGCAGGGTGAGCTCATACTGACATCATTCTGCTGATTGAATGGCTGCAGTGGTTAATCCTAGGAGAGATTCCTTAGAAAATCCAGCTTCCTGAGTGGCACAGTGTACAAACACAGTGTCCAGATAACCTCCCTTCTGATCTATTTGTGTGTGTCCATCTCTGCGTGTGTCTGTGTGTGTGTGTGCCTTCACATATGCATGTGTGTGAGTGTGTGTTGCAGACAGCCAGCGTGGCTGTGTGGCTAGGCTGTTGTTCTCCTGCCCACTGAAGGGTCAGTACTGTTTGTATGGGAAGACCAGTTTCTCTGTGTGCAGCCGCCAGCCCCACCTCTGGATACACATCATGCTGCTTGCGCTACAGGTGAGTGTGTGTGTGCATGTATGTGTGTGGGTGTGTGTGGGTGTATGCTAATGGTGCCTTCAATAATGGTGTGCGTGTGTGTGTGTGTGTGTGTGTGTATGCTGATGGTGCCTTCAATAATGGTGTGTGTGCGTGTGCGTGCGTGTGTCTGCAGAGTAAGAGCAGTGTGGCACTGAGCTGTGAGGACATGTGTGTGCAGCAGCTCAGCAGACTGTGGGAGCAGACCCAGCTGAAGGGTCATAGCTTTGAGCTGGCCATCACTCAGAGTGTTTCTCCACACAAGAAGGTACATGCCTCTGTCCCTATCTCTGTCCCTATCTCTGCCCCTACATCTGTCTCTCTGCCTCAAGTTCAAATTCATGAATGTAATGTTTTCAAAGACATCTGACTGTGAAAAACATCTAATTGTCAAAATTTTTATCACAATATATTTATTCATTTTGGTCAATACAGTATTTCATTATCGATATGAACAATATAAACCCCACAGAAAACTGCCAAGAATGCCCACAACAGATATCTGTACCTACAAATGTCTGAAAAATGAACATCAGGTAGATGAAACCTCCTCCTATAAAACTATATTGACTTAAAAATAGTCTGTCAACCTTTTATTCGTATTCAGCCTTCATATATGAACATGAAGCACGAAACCACCATCAAATAAACAAACTCAGCTTTGTCAATATTAATATCTTTCAATAGCCGAACCACTTCCACAACACATAATTAGTCTTTCCCCTTTTCTCAGCTATTTCGTCTGCTTTATTATCGCTCGTTGAAGCTCGTTCAGTCACATTTGCGGTCAGCGGTACTCATTTTGCAGCTAGTATTAGTCACGTTGGACCCAAACCAAAACTAGCATAGCTTGCTGTTGTTGAGCACTGGCTGCGTGCACGTGGTGTACGTCATCAATCATTGAATGCAATGAACTAGGCAGCACCCTGTTATGAACATTGTAATGTTGTAAATAGTGTTTATTGAAATATTGAAAATAATTATATATTGAAACATTTTCTATCGCGATATATTTTGATATTGAGTTATTGTCCAGCCCTACAAACCAGTTAGCTGAATACACCTATGTATAAACATAACATATATAAGAGAAAGTATTATAGACAAAATTATAGGAACAGAGTTTACAGGGTTATTACTAATCAATAAAGGAAAAGGAAATAAGAACCAAGACGATGTCTAAAAATGTAATAATCAGTAATCGTCTGTTTGACTGTCCTCACTGGTTGTCCATCAGGTTGTGACAGGCTGACATACTGTATATCGTGCTGGGTGTGATCAGTTCACTCTTCTCTGCTAATATGTACAGCAGTCTCTCAGTGTTACTGCAGTGCTGAAACTCGGGGGAAATGCTCATTAATTTCCTATAGAATTCCTTTCTAATGGGATCATATTTAGGGCATTCAGTAAGAAAGTGCAGCTGTGTCTCCACCACTGAGCCATTATAGTGGGAGTCTGGCATCTCTGCCTCTCGCCAAGACTGTCTGTCTCTGCATCTCTTCTCTGCCTCTTTATCTATCACACACACACACACACACACACACACACACACACACACACACACACACACACACACACACACACACACACTCTATCTCTCTCTCTGCCCCACTATGAAAAGCATTGTCAAGACAGGGAGGGCTCCAAGACTTCTAATTTTGCATGTGCTCATTTGCATGTGCTAATTTACATATGCTCATTTGACCCTTTCACTCATCACAAGTCCCTAAAGAACATGACACATCACAGCTGACCCCTCACTTCCTATTTGTTCTGCATGCCTCCCCTCTAACCTGTGATCTTTGACCTCTCCCGTGACCTAACCATATTTATCAAGTATCTCAAGATACCAGAGCCAAACATTCCTTGTCTGTGTGCATGAAGACGTAAAGGCAGCGGTGAGGACTAGGGGTGGCCTGCAATAGTCGCTGATTTGACTATAATCGACTATACCCCCTAGTTGACTATGAACGTCATAGTCGAATGTACCATTCTAACTGCATGGGGGTGCCCAAGGATGCTGCTAAGAATTAGTTATTACATGAAATGTATTTGTTTTCGTTATATATAGCCTTTTGTCAAATAAAATCATCCTAATTTCTGTTAATATTTTTAAATGATGTGTGCGCATTAACAATAGGCATCTCCTTACTACACATTAATAAATCACACCCTGCTGTTGCACAATCCAAATGAGCGGAGCTGAACACGCTACAGAATAGTTAGCATCTGCCAAGATTATAATGGCTACTAAAAAAACTTCAAAAGTATTTTGATAAAGATGAATCAAACAAAGTAAAGTGTAAGTTGTCATCAACATCTTTCATTTTGCACGACAACAACCAACAGCAGGTACAGTGACAGGGAGATTGGACAAACTCCACACAAGCAGAAACTGAACCCAGAACACTTAGCCTCCAAACCAAGTGTTGAACTGCTGTGTTTAATTATGCTTCCCATTAAACATGACTTTTATTCTTCTTTGTCAACATCTTTCTAAAAATAAAGTCTTAACTTCTCCATTGTACCCCTGCAGGTTGTGTGACAATAAAAAACACGGGGACTAGCAAGTGCACACACACACACACACACACACACATTTAGTGCATGGCAGGAGTCCAGTTACCTAAACTCGTAACCCTCATAAAGCACCTTGTGTTGCCAGGATGTCGCTCTGGCCTCTGATTGGTTCTGTCCTGCTTTTAAATTTTCTCTCCTGCTTTTAAAGGCTTGTCGTGGTTGCAATAACCTATTGTCCTAGCTATCACTTACACCAAAAGGAGGGGACTTGTAATACCAACCAAAAAACCAAATTAATTAAATTTGACGACCGTGTCATACCAAATACACAAAAACACATACATAACATATATAAGGCAACCTCCATGATGCTTTCATCCTTTAGATGTAGGAGCAAACACCACTGGCAGTCTAAACGAGACACCACGGTCTCTAGCACCAACAGCTCATCCTCTGATGTCCTAAAAACATTGCAAACTCAGTCGCTCAGCCGTAAGTCGGAGTCCGGTTTTCGCTGGGTGAATTAATTCTCGTAAGCTGGATGCCCCCCCCCCCCCCCTCCTCCTCAATGGAAAAGTCACAGTTAATGAATCCAGCAGAATCAGCAAGACAGTTCAGGATGTCATTCCGAAAGGAAAAGTACGTGCCCCTGGGCCACACCTAGGACATCTGCTTTAGAAGATAAAGGAAACATAATGATACCCTAGCCTCGCACTGGCATACGGGCCATGTGTTTAAACAGAGTCAAATACACATTTACCCTTTACCCTTACGCAACTGTCACAGGATGACCTCGCCCACAGGCCACACCTGGGCAGACACAGTCCAACTGGTCTACCTGCACTGAGCAGGCACAGTCCAACTGGGCTATCTGCACCGGGCAGACACAGTTTAACTGGTCTACCTGTATTAGACAGAGACAGTCCAGCTGGTCTACCTGTATTGGACAGGGACAGTCCAACTGGTCTACCTGTATTGGACAGGGACAGTCCAACTGGTCTACCTGTATTGGACAGAGACAGTCCAGCTGGTCTACCTGTATTGGACAGAGACAGTCCAGCTGGTCTACCTGTATTGGACAGACAGTCCAGCTGGTCTACCTGTATTGGACAGAGACAGTCCAACTGGTCTACCTGTATTGGACAGAGACAGTCCAACTGGTCTACCTGTATTGGACAGAGACAGTCCAGCTGGTCTACCTGTATTGGACAGAGACAGTCCAGCTGGTCTACCTGTATTAGACAGAGACAGTCCAACTGGTCTACCTGTATTAGACAGAGACAGTCCAACTGGTTTACCTGTATTGGACAGAGACAGTCCAACTGGTCTACCTGTATTGGACAGAGACAGTCCAACTGGTCTACTTGCATTGCTCAGTGATCTGCAGTAGACGCTGCATAGTCAGAGCTGATCTGCCTTTCAGACAGGAGTTAGACAGCAGACATTTTTGGTCTTTAGATGAGCATAGTACATATTAGTATTGATTTTGTGTCAGATGAACACTGTATGTAAAAAGAAAGAACTGTGTGTCCAGTGAGGGTCCAGTGTCCACTCTGTTTCACTGTGTTTGTATAATGAAGTGATGGTCAGGAGAATGTCGACACACACAGACTATAAAGGGAGAATAGTCACACCAGTCTAGCCGCAATTTTAAACACTAACTGAGCTATCCAAGCAAAAGCTTTACCTACTGTAACTCACAAATACTTGAAGAGTGTACAGCCTTTAATGGCACACACACACACGGAAGAGTGAACAGCCTTTAATGGCACACACACACGGAAGAGTGAACAGCCTTTAATGGCACACACACACGGAAGAGTGAACAGCCTTTAATGGCACACACACACGGAAGAGTGAACAGCCTTTAATGGCACACACACACACGGAAGAGTGAACAGCCTTTAATGGCACACACACACACAGAAGAGTGAACAGCCTTTAATGGCACACACACACACGGAAGAGTGAACAGCCTTTAATGGCACACACACACACGGAAGAGTGAACAGCCTTTAATGGCACACACACACACACGGAAGAGTGAACAGCCTTTAATGGCACACACACACGGAAGAGTGAACAGCCTTTAATGGCACACACACACGGAAGAGTGTACAGCCTTTAATGGCACACACACACGGAAGAGTGTACAGCCTTTAATGGCACACACACACGGAAGAGTGAACAGCCTTTAATGGCACACACACACGGAAGAGTGAACAGCCTTTAATGGCAAACACACACACGGAAGAGTGAACAGCCTTACACAGCGTGCACACACACACAGAAGAGTGAACATCCTTACACAGCACACATGTGGAAGAGGCAGGCAGAAACATGTTAAGCACATCAGATTAAGCACAAACAAATCACCTGTGCTCTGTTTTAAAATAGAAGTGGGGTACGTGCAGCAAGCATCCATGAGTTTAAACAAGGCATATTAGTTATTACTCTTATTGTCTGTGGCTTGAGGGGAGTCTGTCTGCTAGGAACAATCTGAAATTCCCCTCCAACACAAACAGAGACAAGCTCGGTCTGCTCGGCTGCTGGTGAGGGTCTAATGGTCTACTGAGAGTGAACTGGGACTGAAGGGGGCATGATAAAACACACACGCACATATTCAGTGGTGCTCCCATGGACCCCATTCAGAACTGTATGATGGTTTCTCTAAATGGCACAGAGAGCAGGTTTCGTTCCATGGAGAGAACATGGGGTGAGTCATTTCCGTTTGCGGGAGCAGCCCTTGGTGTGCTGCGAGGGGCTGTACATCTTTATACGGAGGAGGGCTTTCCTGATTAAAAGACAGGGAGGGAACAGTCCGCTGGAGGTCTTTGTGGAATCTGCTCTCACCACCATCTTGAAGGCATTAGAAGCATGTCTTTATGGCACTGACAGATGATAGCATGGAAGCTGTAAAAAAAAACATTGTTGCTGTGAGACCGCACAATGCATCCATTGTTGTCATTTCACTATGTATTTACTACGATGTGGAGATGATAAGATGTTTGGTGTGTGTGTGTGTGTGTGTGTGTGTGTGTGTGTGTGTGTGTGTGTGTGTGTGTGTGTGTGTGTGTGTGTGTGTGTGTGTGTTTCAGAGAGAGAGGGAGAGATTGAGTGAGCCAGAAAGAAAGAAACAGAATACTCCACAAGTGGACAAAGTGGATCTAGTTTTGCAGTAGGAGAATGGAGGGAGTCCCATCATCCTTGAGGGCTTCAAATCTAAATGTTGGCAGGATTGCCCTGAGCTCTGCTCCTCTGGGTCCTGCTGCCCTGGGTCCTGCTCCCCTGAGCTCTGCTTCCCTGGGTCCTGCTCCCCTGAGCTCTGCTCCTCTGGGTCCTGCTGCCCAGAGCTCTGCTCCTCTGGGTCCTGCTGCCCTGAGCTCTGCTGCCCTGAGCTCTGCTTCCCTGGGTCCTGCTGCCCTGAGCTTTGCTTCCCTGGGTCATGCTGCCCTGAGCTCTGCTCCTCTGGGTCCTGCTCCCCTGAGCTCTGCTCCTCTGGGTCCTGCTGCCCTGAGCTCTGCTTCCCTGGGTCCTGGTCCCCTGAGCTCTGCTCTCCTAGGTCCTGCTGTCCTGAGCTCTGCTCCCCTGGGTCCTGCTGTCCTGAGCTCTGCTCCTCTGGGTCCTACTGCCCTGAGCTCTGCTCCCCTGGGCTCTCCTCCTCCTCAAGCTGCCTCAAGCTGCCTGTCCTCATACACATTTTTGGACGTGGTGAAAATATCAGGAATGTTGTGCTTCCATTGTCCACGGGAACCGTCTGCTATGTCTGATCAATTATTTGGGTCTCAGAGAGAGAACGAGTGTAGGTTTATCTCCTTAGGACTAAGGAAACATAAAATACCACTGAAATAACCCTGGTGATGCCTCCAGTAAAGAGGTAAAGCAAAAACCTACAGTGTTTACGTTCTGAGAGTGATTAACTCTTCCTTTGTTCGCATCTGTCCCTCAGGACATTTTTATCCCCTTAGGCCTCCATTTGATTTGTTATCTGAAAAAATCTGAAAAAGCAGCATCTATAGGCTACAGTGGTTGTACAAATTTAGTGTGACCTCTCCTTACACTGGAGTACTAGCAGGAACCTCAGTCTTAAACCTCGGTGTAATGAGACCTGAATGGAATAGTACCAGAAGATTACCATAGAATAGGGATGTGGAGATTCATCGATTCACATCGGTGAATCGGTACACATGTCTGCGATGCGACTGCATCGGTAGATTCAACGTGCATCGAGTTTAATTTGTGGGCGAATTCACGATGCATCGCCTTCAGTGAGGCGGTCACGCAATCTGCAAACAATGCCGTGGGGCTAAATACGTTAGTAGCACAACGAACCTGGCGACACGCATGAAAAGACGGCACGGTGTGGACATCTCTGCGGCCGCTACCCCCTCGTAACCCCCCCGCTCAACAACTTACGTTCGTGAGTGTGTCGCATCGCATCGCATTTGTATCGCATCGCATCGCATCGACAAGGGGTTTCAGAGTATTGCAGTTATATCGCATCGTTGGCAGTGTATCGAGATGTGTATCGAATCTAGCTTAGTGGTGACGATATACATCCCTACCATAGAAACATTTAGAACAGTCTCTCTAACAGAGACCAAAAGGTGCCTAGTGCCACGAGGGGCTGTAGAAGCTATTTTGTTTCAAAAATTGTGTGCAGGTTAATTTTTATAAGGTACCATGCTAAAACAACAAATGTAATGGTGGCCTAAGATGTTTGCACAGTTCTGTACATAAACGCTACAGTAGGTCTAAATACAGCACTGCTGTCTTGGCTTGGTTAAGGGGGCTGAAGCAGTGTGATCCGCCGTTTGCTGCGTCACTTCCTGTGCTGAGTCACTGGTGTATTAGTGAGTCGTGGGTCCAACACGCAATCATGTTGTGTTCATGTGCTCGGCAGGAATTCCTGTTGCCTATGCGCCAAATCAAATTTGCAAATCAGTAAGTAAAAGTGTTGTCCTGATTCTTCCAAGAGACACATCTGCTGATTTTATCAAATGTTGTTCTGTAGCAGAAGCAAATGTCTGATAGGTTTGAACACATCTGTGGAAAAGGATTTGTGATTTCCTAAGAACTGTGATTTCACTGGGTCCACTTGCCAGCTAGAAACATTTAATCAGCAATTTCACTTCCAAAGGTTTCTACAATAAACACCCTACTATAAACAAGTAAATCTCAATAAACACACTGCTATAAGCATGTAAATGACACTTAACACCTTGCTATAAACAAGTGAATCCTACTAATCATCCTCCTATCAACAAGTGAATTTCACTAAAGACCCCTTTATAAACAAGTGAATCAAACTGATCACTCTACTATCAGCCTATGAATATTGCTAAACACCCCACAATAAACAAGGTAACCTCGCTAAACACCCCACAATAAACAAGGTAACCTCGCTAAACACCCCACAATAAACAAGTTAACCTCGCTAAACACCCCATTGTAAACAAGCGAATCTTGCTAATCACCCCTCATAAACAAGTGAATCTCGGTAATAATAACCCACTATGAACAAGTAAACCTCACTACAGTCATCTTTAACAGGTGATTTGCCCACCGTGCTTTTTTGCCTCTGCACTTTTGTTTCTCAATCCCAGTGGTCATCCACACATACAGTACCCAGAATGCAGTGCTGAGCTCCAATCCCTACAGCGAGCAGCATTCCTAGGTGAACTACCCTGCACAATGTTGACTGTGGTATAAGGAATGTGATCCATAGAGCAGACCACATGTGTGATGCCAGTGCTACCTGCCATATGGCACATGTAGATTCAGACTGATGTATTTACCCTAACACAGATGTTGCAGCTGCTCTTGCTGATCTTCATATAAAGAACCCATCCCACTTTGGCTAGAGAATGTCAGCATCGTTAACTCGTATGTGTACGTTTCACTGCTTCACTCTGCTTGGGATTTCATCATGTTTTCCAGGGATGACATGCTTTATTAGGGTCTCTTTCACAATATCTGCATATGTTAGACAGAAAATCCATAAACATCAACACCCTCTGTCTTAGCATTAATGGTTGTTACAGTTCCAAGGATGAGCACGTCCAAGCATGAACAATTGTGTTCGTTAGCCTGTAAAAACTCAAATCTGAATGGTGACCTGCACACTTCATCTTGTCTATGAGATACCCAGAACCCCGGACCTGCAGACCTCACACAGGTTCCTAACTCACGCCTCGGACATTCTCCTGTTAGTCCATATATCTGTTCACACCTGAACAAATTCACATGAAAAAACTAGGGAGTTTTTCCTTGCCACTGTCGCCTTTGACTTGCTCACTGGGGGCTAGGACTCGGCACTTGTAAAGCTGCTTTGTGACAACAACTGTTGTAAAAAGCGCTATATAAATAAAATTTGATTTGATTTGATTTGAAATTCACCTGAGTTAATCGGCAAAGGCCCATAGAGCACTTGTTTTAGGGGCGTTCTGCGCAGAGGCAAATAATCGTGCAAAATGATGGGGTTGGAGGTCCTGAACGCCTGGCAGTGCGTCGATCGCTGGAGCCTTGAGACCAGAGCTCGTTCATGTCTGCCTGTCTCCTTCGAACACTCGGTGGATGGAGCGGGATACTTTTTGTGCAAACACAATGATTCTGATCAAAGCTTAGACAGCTGTGGCATATTTTGAGCTCTGTCGTCAGCCAGGAAACATGAGCCCCCCCTCTGGCCTCCACTGGAGGTAATGGAGGAGAGTGTAAGCTCTGTCACTGACAGATTTGTAACAGGTAGAAAATTTTCAGTTTTCTCTTCCTCTGAGACACAGTCACACATTCTTTGTCCCACACATGGTCCTGGTTTAGTTTTTTTATATTCAAATGAACATTTGGTTTCTCCTAGTTCCTGTTACCCTGATTTAGTGCTTCAGTGTCACGGGGCTGGTGTTACAGGGCTGTTCCCTCTAAATTAGATAGTCCAAGGTGAATTCTGCAATAAACTACATCAATCTCCAGGCAAATATTAATGGAAACCGCAAAACAGATTGCCGGATGGTTCGTTTTTAATCTCTGCCGTGTTGATATGCCAGCGGACAATCCCCAAGCGTTCTCAGCACGGACTTTCAGATCCCTTGGGGAGCATTAGGATTAAACTTTATGATCTGTCAGAGTTCCCCCAGGTTTAAACACACCGTATCATGTGTAGCCTTATGGGATGTTGTGCTTGCTAAACTCTGTTTGGACAGATTACCTCTCAACTCTTTAGAACGACTTTATGAAAGAAGAGGAATATACTATTGTGTTTTTTTTTGTGAGAGACAGCTTTGGGTTATACTGCTGTGTGATATTCTGACTTAAGGAACCATGTCCATCCACCTATCCAAAGCTCCTTGAGTGATAGTCTCAAAGGTAATTGACGATACATCCCTACGGCGCTGCATGGTTTACCACCAAACAGAATGTTCAGCTGTGATTCATAAGATCATGATTGTGATCCCGGTTGATTGCTACTGCCATTGTGCCTTCGAGCAAGCCACCCCAAATTTCTCCATCGGGATGACTATGCAATTGCCTAATAGAAGTTGTTTTGGGCCAAAACAAGCAGGAGATGCAGATGAATCTATGGGACATGGAAAAGAAACATAACAGTGGAGATCTCCTCTTGGGGAGAACCACCGCGAGAGCCAGAGGCAATTAGCTTCTCGGAATAGCGCTGAAGGAATCCATGTTTTTTTTTTTTTTCGGACCCTCCTGCAGGATGTTTGTGACATTACATTTCTGAAATAATTTGGCTAAAAATTATAACTTGATGTGCTGGCTTTGATTTCTCTAAAAATGCTTCATGTCCTTACAACGCTGTGGGCCCCCATCCTGGCCATTGGCTCCTTCACCGGGCAGCATCTGGTGAACCTAGATTGCGCTGTATGGCCCACACTCAATAACCTTGCCAGTAGGCACAGATGAAGTGCATGTAGCGGTATCTGCAAGATGAAAGATGCTATGAATCCAGCAAACATCTGAAATGCCTGGTGGAAACTTGCACAGGCTGTAAAGATGCATTCTTCAGTTCTAGGAATCTAAGCACAAACCATAAGACCAATCATTTCAGTTTCCAAACAGTGTTTATCAAGGGTGTGGTGTTGTAGAAAACATAATAGAACACTTAAAATTTCATATTGTTCTAATTTTTGCTGCATTTGGGACACGAGTAATTTGTTATGGACCCTGTGTTTTTAAATATAAAAATCAAAAACTTTCCTTTTCCACCAGCAACTAATCTAAAACTTTTGTTTTCTTCTAACTTTGCCCTTACTGCGGGGCACTGACATATACTGTTCAGTAAGAAAGGCTGTACTGTGCTGTAGGCTACCTGAGAAAGGCAGAATCTGAATCACATTAAAGTTGCTCTTCTGCCTACCACTTTGATTATTATATATATCTCTCGCTCTCTTTCCTGCCTTCTGTTTTCTTTATTCTCTACACAGGCATTCTTGCTATTCTTACCCTGCTCCTTTTATATTCTACCTCTGTTGAAGGACCTGGACAGACTTCAGATCCTCCTGGAGGAGGTACGTTTCTTTGATCTCTTCGGCTACAGTGAGGTGGAAGGAGGATGGCTGTGCTTCATGTGCAACAATCCAGAGAAGGCCACAGGTAGAACTTCCTTTGACTTCTTGTACAGACTTTGGATCATGCGTTGGATGAAATGAGAGATGAAATGAAATGAAGTGGTAATGCCCAATGTCCTTAGGTTTAAAGGTAGTATATTACAATTTATGAACCTGAGGTGATTTCAAGTAAAATCTTGGAAAATCAAGGAATCTCAGTCCATCAAAGTCAGATTTAGGGCTTATAGAGATGTGATGCAATTTCAATGGTCACATTGGTTCCAGTAAATATCCCCAGGTTTTGATTCTTTGATCATAAAAAATACAAAAGACATAATGTTGAATTAGCACGAGGAAGTCGTCCTGTGTTTCTGACAGTTACAGAAGAAGTAGTAGTATATCAAGAGGATTTAGAAGTATTTGTAGTAGTGTAACAGCAGTATGAGAACAGCAGTATGAGAACAGTAATAGTATAGTATTATTAATAGTAGTAATAGTAATATCAATTAATATATAGATGAATTAGTAGTAGTAGTATTTTAGAATTAGAATTAGCAATAGTATCGCAGTAGAGGAATTGGCAGTAATAGTATATTTTTAAGAATTACAGTTTTAGTACTAGTAGTAGTACCTGTAGTAATAGTAGTTATATAGTAAGAGAAGAGGACAAGGGACATGAGCAGAGGTCACAGAAGTGTAAATTACTGCCCAACGGAGAGTGCTAAGTGGGACCAGCGGTAGAGTACGGTTGGGTTAGTCAATGCTGTCTTTGTTTTCTCTTGATCTCATACAACTGCAGCTCATAATTACACTTGTTTTACTTTGAGACATCTCCAGAGAAACAGATGTGTCTGCTGCTAGACGGCTCACATAAGAAGCTGTTGAATCCTCTGCAGAATACCAGTGCCTCTGGCACCGAGTTATTTACCAACAGCAGCAAGTTTACGGATGCTCTTAATGGTTTTGAAAATGGAATGGTTCTCTTGGGAACATTCAGCTCTTTACACACACTTAAGTTCACTGACAAATGTTCACTTGCATCTTTTTTCCATCATATTTTGCTTGATTGTGTCAAGTTGTGATGCTCGAAAACAGTGAATGTGCAAAAGACAAGCACTGACACAGGGGGGACACAGTGCCAGCTTTTTAAAAAGGTCAGATGGACATAGTGCAGTATTGTTCTCGGTGAAGCATCTGCATTGCCCCTGGCCTCACCCCTGACTGGGCATAACAGGGAGAGCTTGTGCTGGTTCACTGAAGCAGTGCAGGATGACCATGCTGCTTCAGGGCACTGGGGCTCTCTCTCACCTCCTACCTGGGCCTGTGTGTAGTTATGGCAGCTCCATAGCAAACAACTGACCTAGGATCAGTTAAAATGGTTAAAATGGAAAAAGGTCTGAGATGAGAAGTTCCTTCTGACCTCAGGCATCAGTGCAGCACTGCACACCAGATATCCTGCTGGGCGTTTGAGTTGTGTGTTAGCGTGAGAATGTGGCTAGGCTATCCACCGATATGCTGAAGGTTCCGTCATATTTGCATGCATCTCAGTCTTTAACAGTTGATCATTACTCGGCCAACCACGCCCACATCGATCAGCCTCTACTCACATGACTCCCTCAGTCACCTTTCTATATAAAGCTTTGTATATATAAACTATAAACGTTCCTATATAAACTTTGTGTTTTGTTCCCACACTTCATTAGAACTCTCTAATGACAAATTCTTTGATAGTAAAATCACTTTATGAATAACATCATACAAGGTCAATAGTTCCACATCGACTTGTTAGGTCATAGCCAGTGTTGCGAATAATGCCATTAAAAATAACGGCGTTAGGTAACTGTCATTTTGTCAGTAACGGGATAATATAATTAATTACTTTTCCTGTCGTTACAACGCCGTTTACGTTACTGGTCATTAAAAGCGGTGCGTTACTATATATATATATACTAACAGTAATCCGAGCGGAACGCTGCCCAGGCTAGTGAGGAGTAACAGATCTCTTTAGGTCACAGTTCTCGGTGTAACACCTGTTTAACTTAACAAGTCAGTAAGCGATTGGCTAAGGCAGCGTTATGGTAGCCAATCAGAGCCAGTGTTTTTACACACGCGCCGAAGAACACCAGTGACACACGTGACACAAACGGAGAAGAGGCAGAAATGGCGAATCAGGAGCAACGAGCAAGCCAAAGGTGGCGATATAAACATTATTATGTTTAAAGTATAAAAAAATACTTGAAGTTCCTGAATGTCTACCAGACTGGGTATTTGATTTATTTAAGAATAGAGGTTTTATTGTTAAGTTTACTTCTGTTGTGAACAAACCAGTTGTCTCAGGTTGAGAGAATTTAATTTTATTTGATAGATTTTTTTTTTTTTCAGTTAAGATTTGATATTTTAAAGGATTTTATCCTGCACTGGTCTGTGGATGTGCAATAAATAAGTTAATAAGTTAAACTCCTTTCTGATATACTCATTTCAACTGACTGTGAAAACTGCTTTTTCAAAAATAATCCTAATTCATTGGCATATAACTTTTTTTAAACTGTAATGTAATGTTACTTTCCCTGGTAACGACTTTTATTATAGAGTAATTCAGTTACTAACTCAGTTACTTTTTTGAACAAGTAGTGAGTAATTATAACTAATTACTTTTTTTAAGTAACATTCCCAACACTGGTCATAGCTTATACCATAATTCACCTTATCTGAATTAGGATTTATATTGAAACACTTACAAAAGTGACCTTATTACTAAATACTACTAGCAGTCCTTTAAACATTATTTCCAAAAAATGCTTTAAAGAAGTCTTCAGCGCATTATACACTGTAAAAGATAACGCCATTGCTTAATCAAAAAACATTAGTAACCTTTACTTAATTCATAATAACCTAGTGATTTAACTCATATAATTTTAGTAAAGTCCCATTTTTTTATGAAACACCTCAGAAACTAAATACAGGTGAGTATACTCAACGCAAGCCTTCAAGTTGCAGGATCCACGCATGCGCAGTGACGTCAGCAAGTCAAACATTTTTCAGCAGAGCGCAGCGGTGATTTAACGTACCGTTTAACGTGCATGTTTCACTTTTTAAGTAAACGTTATGTTAAAATGTGAGATAAGACTGCCATGTTAATGAACCAACCGATTAGCTTAACTGAGGCAATAATTTCCAGTTCTGGTTATTAACCTGCCTGGCAGAAGTATTAGCAAACTTATGCTAACTGGGATTAGCAATTTACGTTCAGAAATACGGATGGTCACCATAAAATACTAACAGTGTAGATATAATAATTTGAATGCACTTTAGATTCAAGTGTGTTTTTGGAAAGGCTTCGCCGTGTTAACATCTTAGTTATGTAGTTTAGCTCCTGAAGTTATTGTTGTTTAGTAGGGGGCGGGGCATTCATTTACCCAGAATGCCACTTGAGTTAATCTAAGGCACCGTTACCATGTCTAGTAGCTAGAATTTAGAGGTGAGTGAGGTTGTGCCTTATATAGGTGTTCGTAAGAGTTAAAAGTTTTTATCTTGTGCGATATTGATGCACTGCTTGTTTGAGGTGGTGTTATTATTACTGCAATAAAAGAAGCAAATTTTCTTGCTTCTTCACAAAATCTTGCACAATGCTTTGATAAAACCAGCATGTAACATTTTGCATGTAACACTTCTGAAGAACCAACGAGACCCCACTAACCTTGACGGTTATAGAACCATCTCTAACATCCCAGTTCTACAAAACATAATTCAGAAGGTTGTCTCTCTTTAACATCAAGATTATTTAAATAGTAATTAACTATATGTGACCATTCAGTCTGGCTTTAGAGTTCATCTCAGCACAGAAACTGCTACCCAAAGTCTTGAATGATGCTAAGCTAAACCCTGATGCTACTTACCTGTCAATATATGTTTTTCTTGATCTCAGTGCTGCATATGACAAAGCAGATCATCATTTCCTTCTAAACCTCTCAAGACACTGAGTTGGCCTAACTGGCATTGGTTTAAGCTTAAGAAGGTATCTCCAAATACCATCCACTATCCTGTGGTGTCCCCCAGGGCTGAAAATTAGGGCCAGCAATCTTTAATTTCTATTTGTTTCAACTGGCCACAGTCATCAGTAGATATATCATCTTATTTCACCAGTATGCAGACGACATGTCCCTAGCCCAGGCGTACTCAACTAAATTTGTCCGCGGTCCAATTTTGGCAGATACCTGTGACCTGAGGTCCGGTGCGGCGGGGGTGGCGAACGTAAGTCGTTGAGCTGGGGGGGGGGGGGGGGGGGGGGGGGGGGGGGGGGGGGGACGGTGCGCGAACGGTGGAGGCGTTTATACTTTCGCGAGCGTCACTGCAGTGTTCTCCGAAACGATAGGCGTTTTGTCCGAAACGATATGTGGTAGAAACACCCCTCAAAACAGGGGAATTAACATTTACCTGACCAATTTTAATGTTGCTATATGTTTCAGGTTTGAAAAGTGCTGGAATTTAGGTTAAAGTGCTTGAAATTGTAACTACTTGGTTTCACAACAAATAGCTGTCTGACTGACTAGTTCTCTTGTATTAGGTTAACAAATACGAGCCTCTTGTAATTCCAGGACGAAACATGAGAGAACGTGAAGACGTGAAGATTGGGCGTTTTTTAAATAAACAACCATTAAATAATGTGATAAAAAGCGAATTATTTCGAGTATATGTATAAATATTTAACTTAATTATGTTTAACATGCTGGGAAATGATGAAATGGACCTTGAAAGTGACGTACAAGTGCTTTAATTCCACCTTATAAAGGTGTATGAACCCTGAAAACGTGACTTTGTTCATTGCGCTGAAGCGCGGCGCGAAGTTACAAAATTCGAGAGGTGCACGACCTCTCGAACCGACAGCGCGCGAGGCACTCGCGCACACGCGAAGCCACAGCGATTACGTCATTTTCGCCGCGCGGACCCTCGCGCCGGAGTGTTTTTTCAATAGCCCTGAAATAAATGTTACGGTTTTGTTTTGGTCCGTATCCAGTTAATCAGGAATGTGATTGGGTCCGGACAGGACTGCGTTCGGGTCCGGATCCGGACCGCGGTCCGCCAGTTGAGTACCCCTGCCCTAGCCAATGAAGCCCAGGGTTCCATTGATTTGCCTGCATCACAAAAGTGAGTACACCCCTCACATTTCTGCAGATATTTAAGTATATCTTTTCATGGGACAACACTGACAAAATTACACTTTGACACAAAGAAAAGTAGTCTGTGTGCAGCTTATATAACTGTAAATTTATTCTTGCCTCAAAATAACTCAATATACAGCCATTAATATCTAAACCACCAGCAACAAAAGTGAGTACACCCCTCAGTGAAAGTTCCTGAAGTGCCAATATTTTGTGTGGCCACCATTATTTTCCAGAACTGCCTTAACTCTCCTGGGCATGGACTTTACCAGGCCTTCACAGGTAGCCACTGGAATGCTTTTCCACTCCTCCATGATGACATCACGAAGCTGGTGGATATTCGAGACTTTGTGCTCCTCCACCTTCCGCTTCCGTGTGTTTGGTTCCAGTAATCCGTGTCCTTTGTTGACATGTCTTCAGCAAACTGTTTGCAGGTTTTCTTGTGTACAGACTTGCAGACCAATTTGATGTAGTGTGTGGCGTATAGTCTGAGCACTGACAGGCTGACCCCCCCACCTCTTCAATCTCTGCAGCAATGCCGATCGCACTCCTGCCCCGATCTTTTAAAGACAGCTTTTGGATGTGATGCTGAGCTCATGCACTCAGCCTCTTTGAATGACCAAAGAGTGGGGTCTGTTCTGAGTGGACCCTGCTCTTTTAAAATGCTGGATGATCTTGGCCACTGTGCTGCAGCTTAGTTTCAGGGTGTTGGCAATCTTTTGTAGCCTTGGCCATCTTCATGTAGCGCAAGATCCTCAGAGTTCTTTGCCATGAGGTGCCATGTTGGAACTATCAGTGACCAGTAAAGAGAGTGTGAGAGCTGTACTACAAAATTTAACACACCTGCGACCTAGTAATGTAAATATTTCATATTTTTGTCAATTGTGATTTTTCACCACAATCGAAATTTGTCCTCTGCTTTTTACCCATCTGTGCAGTTAGAACACACACACACACTAGTGATTACTAGGGGACTGTGGATCACACGTGCCCAGAGCGGTGGGCAGCCTGGCGCCCGGGGAGCAGTTGGGGTTAGGTGCTTTGCTCAAGGGCACCTCAGTCATGGCCTCAAGTCTGGGAATCGAACCCACGACCCTCCGATCACAAGACCAGTTCCCTACCACCAGGCCATGACTGCCCTGAGTCACTAACGAGTCACATGACATTTTGGAGGGAAAATGACAAGCAGTGCTCAATTTGGACATTTAGGGGTGTAATCTCTTAGGGGTGTACTCATGGCTGTATATTGAGTTATTTTGAGAGAAGAATTAGTTTACACTGTTATATAAGCTGCACACAGACTACTTTTCATTGTGTCAAAGTGTAATTTAGTCAGTGTTGTCCCATGAAAAGATGTACTTAAATATCTCCAGGAATATGAGGGGTGTGCTCACTTTTGTGATACACTGTATATATCAAGTCTTGAAAGAATCATAGAACACTATCTGAAGCCTACATGGGGTGCAGAGTGCAGCAGCTGGTGTACTAGCACAAGCAGAGATGAGAAATCACATTGCACCATCCTTAAAGACTTGCACTGGATGTTTGTGCCATCTAGAATTATCTTTAAAATAATTCAACTTTCTTCTGCTTTCCTCTCTATGTCTGTCACACTCTTTTAACTGTGCATCCTGGTTTACAAATGCATCAGTACTTTTATGTCACTGATAAGCAGAAATGCGATTGCCTCTGTATTAACAGTTTTAATTACTTAAATTATTGAACAATTTTTCCTCTTCTTTTAATGACATTTACATTTTATTTTATTTTACATTATTCATTCTAATAATTCTAATCATAGACATGTGTACTAATTATATATGTATAATCAAGTAAAATGAACTTATGCATTTTCAGGCAGTTTCAGTACCTCTAAGTGTTTGGGAGTAGAAATGCTAGCTCTGTTGAGTTGAGAAGTTTTCATTTGCTAAGATATCATTTATGCTGTGTTGGTGCATAGTTTAATTGGGACAAATGCGACCATTTGAAAGTGGTAAATGAGTAGGGACTTATGCTTGGGTTTTAACTGGGTCTAGGTTGTCTGGATCTAGGTTGTTTGGGTCTAGGTTGTCATCTATGAACCCGGAGTTGGCCCATCCCCCTGACGAGGGAGGTTGAGTGGAGCAGGGCCCCACGCCATCTTCCTCTTCATCATCTTCCTCTCTAGTTGTCAGGTCTCGTTTGGCTTCAGCCCACTGCTGACTGGCAGATAACCTGGGACTGACCCTCCCTGCATAGAGAGAGGCGTGATTGTAACTGAGCGCTTAACCAAACCTCTACTCATCTACCTTTCTTCCTGCTACTTTCCCCCTGGAACTTTTCAATTGTGGCTAATTATTTATTATTAAATATATTCATTATCAAATCTATACAATATTTGTCATAAATTGTGCATAATACATAATTTAGTAATATAGTGACTTAATTGTCTTTCATTATCATAGCATTAGTATGTGTGTTGATAAAAGGCAGAGCTAGGTTCAAATCTAGTGTAAAACTCAGATGTCCAAGAATGTCTAAAATGTTATTTTAACATTTAACTTATTACAGTTAAGCATATTGTGACGCGCGGGCAGGGCGAAGGATGAGACACTGAATCCTTCTGTAACAAACGGTCACTTTTAATAGCAAGCACAGATTGCGCAATAGCGCACGAGGAACATTCAACCATATACACAGAAACGTGTAGACTTAGACAACGACGAGCACAGGACACTGCGCGAGCGCACATTAAATAGACAAACCACATTAGCCCCACGTGATCACGAGACGATTCACAGGTGAGACTTATTAATCACAATACAAAACCCTAACCACGAATATCCACAGACGCAGACAAAGCACGTGGACAACGTGTACACACGCCCAAAAGGGAGGGGCCGGGGTCCTCAACGTGACAGACGCCCCCTCCAAGGGCACTACCCGTCCCGGGGTGCCAACAGGACCGAGTGCCCCGAACCCACGACGATGGGCGGATCCGACGCGCTCAGTCCTGCGTCTGGGAGGTGACTGCCCTTGGCGAAGCGTCCGCTACGAATCGCCTAGCACACCCTCCCTGGGAAGACGGGGGAAAAGACGTTAGACACACCAAACGGAACATTCACAAACACACACACAGGCACGCTTACACATAGTGGCACAAGTGAGAAAAACGGGTTAGGCACACACACGGGAAGACTAACAAACACTGGAACACACACACACGACATGGGCGCCAGGCTGCGCGCCAGGAGGAGAGCGAGTAGGGGAGAGAGATCCGGTGCTGCTGGTGCTGCGTTGGGCAATCCCCCTCCTGCCTTCCCTGCGAACCCTCCACTGGGCGCAGCGCAGCGGGCGGACGCGCCAGGTGCAGCGCGGCGGGCGGACGCGCCAGGTGCAGCGCGGCGGGCGGACGCGCCAGGTGCAGCGCGGCGGGCGGACGCGCCAGGTGCAGCGCGGCTGGCGGGCTTGCCAGGCGCAGCGCGAGAGAGCTCCTCCTCACAGTCCATCACCTCCTCCTCGCCCTCCAGGACCCCTTCCATGGACTCAGCCGGGCTCTCACCCCGGGAATAGTCCAAGGGGCTGGCCCTGGAAGGTCCGGAGGACGCGGTCTCCCCAGAAGTGCACCTCCCTTTTACAGTTCCCACGGAGGAGGGAAGCGCTCTCCTCCTCGTCCTCCGTATAGGGGTCGCCCTCATACACCCCTGAACCCATGGACAGGGAATAGTCCTCCGCACCGTAGTCCACAGTGGACCTGTCATCCTCCGAAGGAGGGTACTGGTCCCGCTCCTCTTCCTCCTCCTGCACCGTGGGAGAGAGACCCACAGGCGGAGGTAGGTAGTCCTCCTCCTCCGACTCCGACTCCTCCTCCTCTTCACCGTAGTCTACGGTGGTGTCCTCGTAGACGGAGGGAGGGTACTCCTCTTCCTCCTCCCCCTCCCCAACATAGTCCACGGTGGGAGCGGAGTAAATGGATGGAGGGTAATCCTCCTCCCCCTCGGACTCCTCCTCGGAGTCTTCCTCCCCGAATTCCGTCTCCGGGGTCGACTCCGGAGGCGAGAGGGCGCGGGATGGAGGGGAGTGTCGCTCCCTCCAAATCCGAACCGCGCCCTGGCGGAAGATCTCCGCCAGCTCGGGGTCTCTCTCCTCCATCTTCTGGGCTGTGACCAGCTGGAGGGCGCACACCGGGTCCGACATCAGCTCTTCCCGTGTCGGTGGGTTCTCCTCCTCTCCGAGCTCGCCCTCTGGTGGCGAAGCCTCAAAGAGCTCCGGGACGCTCACCCGTATGGGCGAGCCTTCCCGGGAAGGAGTGGGGTGCTTCTCCTCCCACACCCGCGCCGCTGTCCGGCGGTACTCCTCCGCCGACTCTGGTATGGAGGTTTCCCGTGCCGCGCACAGCAGGTACGAACACTCAGGGTCCTTCATCAGCTGCGCCAGAGTTGGCGGAGTTCTGGGGCGCGGGGGAGAGGAGGATGAGCGGTGGTGCCGCTTGCTGGGGCGAAGTGCCTTCTTAGGCCGGGTGGCGTAGCCTGGCATCTCCTCTTGGTGTCTCAGACGGCTCGTTGTTCTGTGACGCGCGGGCAGGGCGAAGGATGAGACACTGAATCCTTCCGTAACAAACGGTCACTTTTAATAGCAGGCACAGATTGCGCAATAGCGCACGAGGAACATTCAACCATATACACAGAAACGTGTAGACTTAGACAACGACGAGCACAGGACACTGCGCGAGCGCGCATTAAATAGACAAACCACATTAGCCCCACGTGATCACGAGACGATTCACAGGTGAGACTTATTAATCACAATACAAAACCCTAACCACGAATATCCACAGACGCAGACAAAGCACGTAGACAACGTTGACACACGCCCAAAAGGGAGGGGCCGGGGTCCTCAACGTGACACATATACCAAGTGCAAATCACTGATTCTGACTACAGTGCTGACAGTGACATCTGTGAAAGTCCCTAAGGGTCTTAATCTCACTGTTCAATCTCTGGCTCAGTGCTTTAGTGCAACAGATTAGGAAATTTAACTCTGTGTCTATATGTTCTGGCAAAAGACCAGAACAAAAGAATGTGTAGTAATGATAATTATTTCTCTGCAAACCCTCCATAATCATGGTATTAGTTCTTCATGTGTGAGTTTCTAAGGATGAAGGGATGTTGGAGGAAAATCCTCATCCAGTATTCTGAAAACCCAAAAGATCTATATAGCCAAAGCACATAGGCTCACAGTAGGACTTCTGTGTCCATGGAGACAAGGTCGCGGTGTTGAAACGTGCAGAATGGTAATGATGAACACACAGATATGTGTGATATTGATATTACTGATCAAATCTTTTCAGGTTTGGGAATTTGATGTGTTTCATGACTTCAAAGTCACACAGGTGGCCAGTTGTTTCAAACTGTAGCAACGTTTTTTTTTAATGATAAATAAAAATAATAACCTGATGAACTAGCCAGATGAAAGAGATTTATGCCATAGCAAGATGCATTCTCTTGATTGCCATTTACACAGGAAGTAATTGCACTGAAGCTGGGTTAAAGTGGCACTTTAAACTGCTTGGACAGACGCTCACTAAGCCAATGATCTCGTGCACACGCAGCTGCCGTTTCCCGGACGTGTGCGGTGTACGGGACAGGTTCCATGTCTGAGAGAGGGACGTAGTGATTTTTTAATAGGGTGTGTGGAATGGTTGTAGAGCTAAGTGTGGTCTGGGGAAAAAGTCCTTGGATGCAGCTCCAGCCTTGGCAACACCACTGCTGAACCGAGGTTTTGTGGAGTGGTCCAAGAGGAGGGCGGTTGTGAGGGGAGTGTGTGAGGGGAGTGTGTGAGGGGAGTGTGTGCGGGAGGTTGGGGGATTCCAGACCCCTGGAGTCTGGCTCTGGGGTCTGTCTCAACAGAGACATAATGGCTGCTCGGGCAGAGCAATGCAGATACCCTGTGTCACACAGACTCGGCATCAGCTCATGACATGATAGCTCCTTCCATAAGTCATATTCCCTCATGAATTCATCTCCATTATTGAAAGCATCCTCTTACCCAGATTTAAGTATTTCTGGGAGGAGCCATTTAAGGAGGAGTTTAGTAAATCTGAGCCTGTCATGCAGAGTTTAGTAAATCTGAGCCGGCGTCATGCTGACAAAACTGGTTCAATTTGGATTTCCATCTGAATGGAGAAAAACAGAAGATAATTTGATTTTTAAAAAGCAGTTAAATTCATGTGTTTGTTTATTTATTTTATAGAACTTGTGATATCTTTACTTTTTTTAACAAAAGTAATTGTCACGATACGGGGCCCCCTGCCAACTGTCTCCATCTGTAGCGGCAGTAGTTTGTTGTCCTGTTGTTGCGTTGTGTTTGTCCCTCGGGTGGGTGTGGCCCATTGGGATTCCCTGGGGCTCATTTGTCTATATATGTCTTGTCTTTGTACCAGTTAAGTGCTGGTTATTGTATCCTTTATTTGGATTAAGTCACAGGTTTTGTGTTGTGCACTTTCATCATTAAATCCTCCTTTTTCCCTGAGACTGGCGTGATCACTTCCTTTTTGTTTTGCACTCCTCGCCCGTCACAGAAACGTACTTTCCAAAATTCAACTTTTAAAACTCAAGCTTTTTTTTTTTTTTAGCACAATACTAAACCCTATAGTCCAAACTGTACATATATATTATATGCGTGGCTGTCCTACCCCAGGATAAATTGGTTACATCCCAGATTTTTTTACATGTTAAACAGGACAAATTTATACTTCACCTGTTCCAGATTACTATCTGGAGTAAGTACTGGGTTACCCATGCTCTGTGCCTGCGAGGGCTGTGGTTTCTGGAAGGCACATACACTCTGTCTGTAATGGTTAAAAGTTATGTTGTCTGGATCAAAAAGGGAGGACATTGACAGGCTGATGAAGGTCAAACATGCTGAGATCTCTGGGCAGATATCAATATGATTTCCTCTTTATATAGTGTAAATACACAATCAGTATTTGTTCTGTTCATTTTGGGCTCTCTGACTATATGTCAGAAAGAAGGCTTGGAATTGAAGACAGCTGAAGGTATGATTATCAGCCCAGTGCCATGTGTGCCCCTGTCTTAGACCAGGTTCTGCAGATGTTTGTCATTTCGTCATCAAAAATCAAGACTACAGTTCAGGATTTCAGAAACAGGCTGGTTAACTTTTTTCCTAGTTTTGTACTAAAGGTCTATCAAGTTCACTTCTGTTTTATTTCCACAGTGGCTTTTTAAAACAAACACTGGCACCTTTACATAAATGTGGGTCCAAGGTCCTGATGAGCAAACCGTGTGTGGCGAGCATCATGGGAACACGAGCATTATGGGAACACGAGCGGCCACCTCCTGCATCCCCAGTCTCTGTGTCGCTCTTCCTCTGGCCTGTGTGCGGTTCGCTGTTGTGTTGAAGCTGGACTCACAGCCCCTAAGTGACCGTCTCAGTGAACACAAACATGAGGCCAGAGTGTATTCTCGTCAGACGCCTTCTGCCATTTGGCTACCACATATCGACAGTGCGGCAGGACGCCAGTCCATGTTCAGAGAATTCTGGAACATTCTCCCTCAGTCATACTAATGAGTACTGACCTCAAACTTTAGAAGATCCACAACCCTCACAGCCTGGGTTTATTACTACAGGAGCCTGGGGACACTCTCTGCCTCTCGAGGTATAGACGGTCCATTAGAGGTCGTAACTAACAGGTTTATCATCATGACGTCTTTTTCTGGTCAAAACCTTGTGGAAGGCCATAAGCATGTCTTAAACTTGCTTCTTGGACATTAAGACAGGTCACGCGGACGCTCTTGGGTTTGAGATAAGAATGTGGGCTGTAGATTCTCTACCCTGTAGAGGGGCCCTTGGTCCAACACATGAGGGTTCTGTGGCAGGACTCGGCCAGGTCTGCCCACTTAATTTGCATGACTGCAAGCAGCTAAGCAGTTTCTTTATCCACAGTTTTTCCACAGCAGTTTGTTTTGCTGTTATCAGTCTTCACTGGCAAATCAATGCTGAGGTTTTTGAAAATGCTTTGCAAAGCACAGATGGCTCTAATGACTGCCCTCTGCTTCCTTTTACGTGTTACTTAGGGTGCGTACATCATTTACTCACACACACACACACACACACGCGCGCGCACACACGCGCACACACACACACAAGAAGACAGAGATGCTGAAGAAGATGAGGAGGGGAGGCTCATTTGGCAGCTTTCGAGATTTAGGGCACATACACAAGTTGAGCCTAACTCAATATTTACCATTGCCAGTTTTATATCTGAGTCATCTGTGGAAGATAATGAAAGCGCTTGCTTATTCTGACATTAATTCTCCCATTTCTATTCAGTTTATGCATTATGTCCTTTAAGACCAATAAAGCACGTTTAAGGTATTGTTCGCTACGTTAAGAGTCTGTATGAAGCGATAAACCCACAGGCAGAGGATTGCCAGCACACAACTCATTGCTAGGTGGCTATTTTTCCAGAACAGGGTGCTGATCTAGTCTTCAAACAGGCTGACCAAATGGTGCTAGTTTGGCCAAGACTATCAAATGACATCAGTTAGACCTTTCTCCCTGTTTTCAGGAACTCCTATTAGCAAGAATCCAAGACTACTAGCCTGCAGGGAGAGTGGCACAGCAGTGTTCCAATGTTCTTTAACTTGCTTTAGAACTCTGTTCTGTTCTAGAACATGGGGGGTGGGGTGCTCTAGAACTTGATTAATCTCATACTATAATTGATTAATCTCATACAGCTATATCAAAGAGCATCCAACTCGTACCATATTTATGTGTTTTAGAAAAAAGTGATCGTACAGACAATGTAGTGCTTTGTGCCGTCCTGGAACAGTTACAACCCCACTTCCTGTTTACTAAAACTGGCCAATGAGGACGCTCAGTGGAGCCCTTAGTCATTCTGCTGTTTGGTTAAGGCAGATCCAACGAACAGGAGGCAGAGATGGTGGGCTGAGTATCTACACACCAAAACAGGGATGTGATTGATCTGAAGAAAACATGTCACCAAAAACACACCCGCCTGCTGCCCTAGTCTACCCACTTACTTGCTGTTAGTTATTCAGTGAACTGTTAACAAAATACATTCACAGGGGGATCTTGAGAGGGGAGGCAAGCACAGGTCACTCTTGTCCGAATGGTTTATCAACAAGTTTAAAGTAATTAATAGTGCTCTAATATGTTAGTCCAGTTGGATAAAAAGGCGGCGTGGACTGATCTCATTGTTGAGGTTTATGTGCCCAGGACACAGGGCCCTTGGGTACATGTGTGTTTTTCATAATCTGCAACAACTTGCACATTATAAGCACTTTGTAAGCAGTAATAGAGAAAGACCATGTCTTAATTTGGCGCAAAAGATGTCCCATTTAATGACCTTGTCCTAGGACAGACTAAGATCCCTGTTTAGTGCAGAGCAACTTGTACCGTAAGATGGTGGATTTTAGCCATGTAGAAATGGACCAGAGGAGAAATCACAGCTGCCTCAGTGACTGAATCCAAAAGCATCTGTGGCAAAATAGTAAAACAAAGTCAAATGAAAGTACGTTTCATTTTACTTGCCAGCTTACTTCTTTTAGCTCCTCTAAGGGTGAACCTCATGTGATAAATTGATCTGTTAGATGACCCAGAATAGGTCCAAGCTATTTGCTAATGCGTTAATACCACATAGCCATGAAATGTCGACGTAGTACATGTGCGGGGAGAAACAGAGCAGTGATTGGGCTGTTGGACTAACTCATTACATGGACTATATTGTATGTGTTTGTCCTTTACACTAGTGCTGTTACTTTTGTCTTTTTCAGTCGTGAACCAGGGTGACCAACCACTCATCGAGGGCAGACTGAAGGAGAAACAGGTGCGCTGGAAATTTCTGAAGCGCTGGAAAACTCGCTACTTCACTCTGGCTGGCAATCAGCTCCTCTTCCGGAAGGGAAAATCAGTAGGTGCTCATATCTCGTCGAAGCTGTGCGCCAACTGCATCCCTCCTGGCTCCTCGTACAGCCAGTCACCTCCCGTGATCGCACTCTTGTAGTTGTTTGTTTTTATGTGCTGCCCACCCATCCTAATCGAATCAGGATGAAATTGGCAGCGGAACAATGGATAAGCTCATCTGGTGTTAAAGGTTCGCGTTTCCTTAGGGGGAAGCACTCAAGCTGAATGTAATAATGCAGCCAAGGTATGATTGATGTAACTTCATGACTCATGCCTTTTTATAAATGAACACTCTGAAGTAGCTAGGAAGGGGGCTGGGATTACCCTCCAAAAAATAGAAAACCCTCCACTTCATCTTCTATAGTGCGTATGTATTGAACAACCCTTTTCTGAGAACTAAAGCCTTCCAGACCAAAGATGGTGTGAATTCATTGTAGCTTGGAGCTAAAAGCGTGGTTATGCAGAAAGAGACACCATAATCAAAACCATGGAAGCCACAAGAAAAGACACAGGGGCCAGACTGTCATCACTCATAAGAAAAGGCAAAGAGTGGAGGGTCGGCTTGATTTGATAAAGAAGAAAACGGAAATGCGATCAGCACAAGCCACGAGGAAATGAGATCTATTGTTCTCTTCCCTCATTTGTCCTGCTTTGAATCTGTCATAACAATGTTGAATGTGTGAGACACCGATACTGTAATTTCAGCATTCAACAGCAGAAACTTTATTGTTTAATGTTTATTGTTTCAAAGTGTCATGTTTCAGAAAAACTGTCAGGGAACCATTTTTGAAACAAAAGAATTTGGCATACACTTTTGAACATATCAATGAAGTTTTTGCTTTTCATTTGCATTTGTAATGTCTACATGGAAAAGGAGAATTTGCATTTTATTCTTGAGCCTAGAATGTTCTAAAGTGTTACTCTGAATTGGCTGTTTGAGGGAATATAACGTGTAAGTCTTTTCTGTGGCTGTGGCACCTTGACTTATGGACAAATTTCCCTCCTGTAAGTTACATGTTTTGTTTGTTTGTTGTTGTTGCTGTTGTGCTTGAGACTCTTTACAGTCTCTACCAAATTTGAGCTTTGAGGTTCTTTGTCCACTATAAGTGTTTTAGAGGGCTGGGTTCAAGCAGCATTGTGTGTGCCTACAGATGAAAGGTAACCCAGAAAGGAAAGAGAATGGAACAGGAAGAACAGAAATTATCAGGAGAGGACAGCAAACAGTCCACCAAACCCTCAGACTCTCAAACCCTCAGAGTGCCAAACCCTCAGACTCTCAAACCCTCAAAGTCCCAAACCCTCAGAGTGCCAAACCCTCAAAGTGCCAAACCCCATGTGTTTCTCTTCCCATGTGGCCTTAAGATCCGAAAGTTCCTAAACAGTTTTGGTATTTTACAGTTCAGCCATTGTTATTTATCCCAAAACTGGAACAGCTGTAGTACGAACCTCACCGTGTTCTGCACTTCTTATAAGTGGTCTTCTCTGTGTGTGCAGTTGTGATTACCCTGTACAGGAATATAACACAGAACAGTCCCCCCAGTGTCTGTGCCAGAGAGGTAAGACAGACAGACAGAGAGGGAGAGGGATGGATGAAGGGAGGGAGAGGAGTGGATGAGTGGATGCGGTGTGCTCCTCTGAGACATGTGGGGAGGGATTCAGGCCCTTGAGCTTCGCGCAAACCCTGCCAGATTGGTAACATTTCAGACTCTGCGTCTAGCAGACAGGATCCCTCTGGGAGGGCAGCAGGGAACACAGGGCTTATGGGAGACTCCTTTTACACTTATGGGAGACTCCTTATACACTTATGGGAGACTCCTTTTACATTTCAGATGCAGTGACGTCATAGCTTTTAGATGCATCATCCTTTAATGGCAGTGTGACACAACCGAGGCATTTTTGAGTTAGGTAAACGTGTTGCTACAGAACTTAAAGTGTTACACTTTAAATGATGTGAGTAATGAGTAATGTAAAGTAATGATGTGAGTAATTCTTCCTGTGTTTCCTCCACCGTGCTCCAACCCCACCACCCCCACCCTTCCAGAAGGACGAGCTGGACGATAGCAGCATCGAGCTGAGCAAGGTGCAGAGTGTGAAGGCGGGTGGCGAGGAAGCGGCGTGAGCGCGGCCTGCCGCGGGCCTTCGAGATCTTCACCGACACCAAGACGTACGTGCTGAAGGCGTGCGACGAGGGCCACGCCGAGGAGTGGCTGCGTTGCATCAGCGTGGCGGTGGCCTGCGCCAAGGAGCGGGAGAGCCGCGAGGCCACCACCTACCTGTGAGCCTCCACCTACCTGTGAGCCTCCACCTACCTGTGAGCCTCCACCACCCTGGCCACAAGCGACCCCAAACCTGACCTCGCTAAAAACTCAACCCTGAACTCTTAACTCAATCTTAACTGTGCTGGAGCCTGACCTCCCTCAATCTGGATTAAAGAACTCTGGATTGATTTTATCCCTGGACTATACTTTATTACAAACATGAGTCATTGTAGTGTCACACACCACAGATTAGGTTTAGGCATGGTCACTAAACCTATAAAATCAATAATTACAGATTGCTTTAAATACTTGGAAGTTATAGCAGACTATTTTAAAAGCAGCTGAAATCAATATAGCTTTCAATATATTGAAAGCGATACCACTTATACATACCACAAAAGAGCATGAGCAGTGGAAAGGGCCTGTAGACTAGGATTAGACCCACACAGGACCCCGACATCATTCATCTCAACAAACGTGTAAAGCGAGTGGCATTTCAGTGGGTGACTGCAATCCTCCAGCGTACAAATCCTTCACAGAAGAGCTCATTCCTTAACAGAGTCTCCTGAATGTCGCACAGCTTCAGAATCGTTACAATACATATCAACACTTTTGTATCCATTTTTCTTTATTGACATTTTCCCCAATATGCAAATTTGAAGTAGAATCTGTTCCCAATCTCACTAGCAGCCTAGGGACATGATTCATTGGGTCTCTGATTGGTCTTATGTCACGTCACTTTAAAGCACCAGCCCCAAAGCTTCAGCTGTGCAACGAGACTGCCGAGTTCTCCGTTCTGTCACGAGACTGGACGCTGTCTCAGGCCCTTGTGAAGGGAGAAGGAGGGACCTGCTGAGCCTCCTGGGTGTCATGTGACACAGGGGATTCCTGCCAACATCATCCCCCCTCTTCACCTCCACACACTGTGAGAGGGGCTTTTACCTGCTGGGCCACCTGGGGGCGATAACTAGAGAAGATGGTGTTATTCACCTATCACTACAGTGATGTCTGCCAGTTTTTTCCTTCATTTCTCTTTTGAATTGTTCTCTGCTACACATTTAACATTTCAAGCCTTCCAAAGAAATCTGCATAAATATATCTGCCCTTTGATACTGACATGCAGTTGTGTACTGTACTCCCAGAAATAGTTCTGAAATAGTGTAGTTGTTACAATGAGTCAGTAGTTACTAAGCTACAATTTCCAACATCCAGAGAACACAATTTTTCTTGTGCTGGACTGCTATTTGACTGCTTCTACCACACTGGTCATAGTGTAACCCATAACCTCACACATATTGACACAGTACCCTGATCAATTAGCTATTGTCATAGTAGAAGCAAGCGTAACCAACCTCTAACATCTGCACAGGCAAACTGTGACTCCAGCAAGGACCCAGAATGCAAGAGAACCCCGGACCAGTTTCTATGTCATGAGACACCAAACGTAGCCATTTTAGCCCAACCTGCTCTCCCATGTAGACATTTAGCCTGTCTGTCTCTCACAAGCATTTCTTTCTCCAGTTGAAGACATTGGTTATCAGATTGACATAGTCACATCAAGATTTATTTACTTTAATTTTTAGCTTCTATCCACATGCTGTGTGTGTGTGTGTGTGTGTGTGTGTGTGTGTGTGTGTGTGTGTGTGTGTGTGTGTGTGTGTGTGTGTGTGTGTGTGTGTGTGTGTGTGTGTGTGTGTGTGTGTGTGTGTGTGTGTGTGTGTCATCATTGTTAATCATTCTCTCATGCCAGTGTTTTTAGCTCTTCTCTGGCACTAAAGATGGTTACTTTCTCTGGATGCCACTGAATTACTCATGACCCATCTCCAGCAGGTGGCGCTCATGTTTATATGTTAATTGTGAAAATTACAGATTGTGATTCATCATAAACTTTTCACTGTGAAAATAATTCTTTTTTTTTTAACTAATGATACACATATATTTCATGAAAATGAAATGTTGGTCCTTTTACTCCTTTGAAATTATGGTATATTGAAAAGTGTTATGTGTTTTGTATAAGGATAACCTATTTAGTATATAAACTTAATTAGACTGTGTAGTTTATTTAGATTTTCCTGTACATTTGGTAGTTAGCCCTACTGTATTTAAATCCAGAATTATCACATGAATTTAACCGAGTGTGAAAGGTACAGCAGAGCACAAAGATGTTACATTTTAATATTACAAAGGATTTTTTGTTTTTCATAAGTCTTATTTTAAACTGTTTCAGGTTTCCTTCTAAATTTGTTTTATTGCTCTGTTTGTTTGTCTGCAGTGTTGTTCTGTGATACATATGATTCCTATACATTAGACCAGTAAATCCTCCTGGAGTCCAGTGATCAGTGTTTCTTTGGACAGGGCACTTGGCACAGTCTGGAGTTCTTTAGGTCTGGAGTTCTGGAGGTGTGGACATATGGGGATCTGGAGTTCTGAGCATCTGGAGTTCTAGAGATCTGAGGTTCTTTTGGTCTGGAATTCTGGAGTTCTTTATGTCTGGAGTTCTGGAGGTCTGGTCTCGACCACAGCAGGACCTGCATCACTGGCAGAGCTGACTCCACTCTAATACCAAGGTCACCAGTGTTGCTTCTGTAAACAGGGCTGATGTGCTGAACCACATGGCAGTTCTCTGTGGGTGAAGGGTCACAAGGTCCCCTGGCTGTCGGATCAACACTGGCTCTCATGGTGGTCGTGGTTGGAGAGGGGATTGACTATCACATTCTGTGAGGTCTGATGTTTCTCAGCATATGAGAGCCAGGTTGAAGGAGGCATCTAGCTTGACCACCTCATGGTTTGGGATGTTCAACCAACTCAGGTGCTGCTGAAAACAGCCTAATTATCTGGAGTGGTCCTCTAATTTACAGGATGCAATCCAAAATGTTCCACCTTCACAAAATTGGATCCGCAATCACATGTAAACACACATAAAAATGGTACAGGACTACACAGACGTAGTACTATTGGTGAGGTGGAAGAGGTTTCATGCACTAATGCTATGCCAAAAAAGTGAGCTGTCTGAACATTGTATGCCATTCTATAAAAATTAGTTCTGTCTGAACATTGCACAATACAATGGCCTGTTTAGTGCACCCTAGTGGCCCTTCCCCCAGTCTGGAGCTGTTTAGGACCAGGGGAGAGGAGGCTGCCTGCCAGGCTGCATCAATTTAGCTGTAGAGATTCCCCTTCCTCCTGCCTTCATCTTAGGTCTCCATGTTTATCGAGCTTCAGATCTAAGGTCAGCACCTTTTTTTGCGTTGCTGTCCTGCTCACTGTGATCTGGAATGGGGAAACTGGCCTCAGATCAGTACTGACTGGGGGGGGTGAGTGCAGTGTGAAGATACAGAAGTAGTAGGCATGTCCTCTAATTACAGCGCACGTATTTACTTACCAGGCGGCTGCTTGGACTGCCGAGCTGTCAGTGAAGTGAGCCTGGCCTTTGTGGGCCGTGTGTGTGTGTGTTCGTGTGTGTGTTTGTGTGTGTGTGTGTTGTGTGTGTGTGTGTGTGTGTGTGTGTGTGTGTGTGGCAGTCTCTGCTCATGACACTAGAGTGAGCTGCAGACACGGGCAGAGTGTGTAAAGTACGAGGACGTCACATGTGACAGAAACAGCGTGCAATTCTGAAGGCAGATCTCTCCCAGCCTGTTCCAGTGTGTCACATTACACTGGAACAATTCATTCATTTAGATTTCATAACTAAGATACGACTTAAAAATAACAAGTATAATTACACATTTTTCACAATGTTCTTAATGAGAACATGAATGACAGCAAGATTTTTGTGTTGATCTAAGTTTTTTTTTTTTTACATTAGCACAACTATAATGGTGTCTGTTCATAACAGTGCTTCTTAAAGAAACAGCAGGAACTGCATTACTTCATCTGTGTCGTTTCACATAGAAACAACGAGTTTCTGTTTATTCTTGGAAGATGTTTGACCTTAAATACACACCTGGTGCATCACGTGGGGAATATAAACATAAACATTAAACTTCCCTGGCAACATTGATAGAATCGCAGTTAGATATTTTGATGAAATGATTCAGCCATACATCAGATGTGTGAGAGCGTGCGTGCAGGGGTGTATGTGTGTGTCTCGTCCACTTGAGTTATGTTTAACCTGAGGGAACACGGTAGTGCTCTTCCCACTACAAACACACAGCAAGAGAAAGAAGAGAAGAATTATGGTGAGAAAGCGTCAATATCCTAACAAGATTTAAAGCATTTAACATTATGTTCTGCCATAATTACTAAACCTCTTTGAAGGGGGAAGTAAATCAAATGTCTGGAACATCTGTTATGAATTCAAGGTTAAACGAAAGCTTTGCCTTAATGTTCATGTGTCAAAGGTCAAAGAGTAGATAAAACTGTTTGCGAATGCTCTGCGTGACCTAAAGCTACCGCTGTGTGTTGTAATGTGTGATACTCGTGCACTTCCTTGGGCTCCACTGCTATTCACTCCCCAGCCAATCAGAGCACAGTACAAACCCTATAAGTCCTTGTCACTGTCATAAAACAACCTTGGCATCTGTCTTTAGTCCCCATGGCAACTGAAGTCCTACACCCTTAGATCTTAGAAACCAGCCCTTCGGCAAAATAGCTGTTGAGGATCTACAGTCCATTTAAAGAACATGGACTGGTAGGGTAACGTAAGACAGATGTTAATGAGATGAAAACATGCAGGGGGGTTCTGGGTTGTATTTGACATGCCTGTGAAACGTGGATCATTAAGGAACGTTTAGGATGGAAGGACCTTAGTCCATCAGAAGGTCGTGTGAGATCAGTCTAGCCACGCGGAGGGAGATTGTGTTGGGCAAGCAAGCTACTTTAAATGGTACAACTGTTCAAAGCACATATGTGTGGAAGAGCAGAAGTGGTTCTGTAATGAGTTCTAATGTGTTCTGTATTAGTAGTGGCCATATCCATCACAGTGCTACAGTAACACTGGCATACATTACGCTAACAGTCAGCATGGCAACACTCTGTATGCCAACACTCAGTATGCCAACACCCCGTACGCCAACACTCAGTATGCTAAAACTCTGTACTCTAATGTCTCTTACAGTACAGAAATATTCACTGTAGTGTACAAAAACTGTCCAGGCACTAGTTGTGCCTGACACACATATTAACTACTAATAATCTGCCATTCTGCTTTGACCTGTATGATACATGGATAGAGTCACAAGGCGTTTTGTGCAGGCCTGCAGCCTGACTAACACGTGTTCAACTTTACGGTTTGCACTGTGTCACCCTGGGACCTAGGAAGCATGACCTGCTGGGTGGTGTGACCACAGGAAGCAGCTGTGAGAAGTGTGTAGGGAGTCATACAGACAGGAAGGTTAGCATCACACACCTATGGGACAGGACATTTGGTGCTTCTTAATGTTTTTTTATTTGTTGTTTTTTTAATCTAAGCCAGATCACTTTGTGCAGCTTCAGTATTTTAGTCAGTTATCATTTTTGCCATAACCACAGGTTTTCAGTTTTAATAATGGTATTCGTCAACTTCAGTGGTTCCCTGCATGAAAGCCGTACGTGCATGGCTCTCTGAGCCAGGTCTTCGGGTTGGTTTCAATTAGGATACAATTATAGAATGAATCTCTGAACTCAGCAAGACTGCCGGAGAGTGTTTGCTGTTCCCTGGGTGTCCTGTTAGTGGGAGTGTGAAGGTGATTTTGTAAGTAGAAACTGAAGCATCTGGTTTGGACCACTGGTGGCTTCAGTCCACAGCGACATTTCTGGACAAGATGAAAGAAAACAGAAAGATGATCATGTGCCGAGAAACTGTGTTAGTTCTGGAACTTTCCTTCCACACAGGTTTTGTTAATGTTGTGTAGTTCAAAGCAGCTGCCCTCAGATTTAATCCAGTTCCTTCTGAATTATGGCCACATTCGTATTCAAAAGACACATTATCGCTTTTAATTTCAGGCTCGTATTTCTCATAGAATTAATCTTGTTTCTGCTTCACAGAGTCCGAAGCATTTGCACATACACGTGGGTGGTCACGGTTCTTTTCATTGCATAATGTGTCATCTTATTGCATCACTGTTGACTCGTATGGATCTGAGGGGGTTCTGTGTAGTGGCAGATACAAATATGTCAGGCATCGCGACCTCTAACCAAGGATGCATTCTTGTCTGTCCATGTGAACATTTTCATATCAATTTGAAATATGAGGACTGGTGTTAGGCCCGGTGTTCACTCTGCATCTCAGTAGGATCAGATTCCTGTTCGTGTTGTCAGCATTTCTCCTCCAACGTTCCCGGGAATGCCAACTCCGGGCTCACGCTCTCAGAGGTTTGTCCCTTTTGCGGGTCCTCTCTGCGGTGCTTTCCCAACCTGTTTTTTTTTTGTGGTTTTCTCCGGAGTCGTTCCCTGTCCGGATCCCCGGTCCATGTGTGGCAGGCGGAGCAGTCAGAGGCGTTGCTCGAGAGCATTAAGAGATCAGATGGAGATCGGGGGGGGGGGGGGGGGGGGGGGGTAATGCGGCAATCTAAACAACCTTGGAAGCTTCGGGAAAAGACCGTGGAGGCCTCTGAGAAAAATTGTGGCCACAAACAGACAAAGGGGAGTGAAAGTGATGCAGAGTAGGAATGCAAATGTCCAGGAGAGAAACAAACAAACAGCAGAAGGAATGAGAGGGAAAGTGTGCACTTGGACTCCGAGAGAAGAAGCAGCATATGCTTTCACTCAGGTCCTCTGGCTGTGATTTTCAGAGACCCTGTGAGTTCGGAACGTGTGTGCTAATTAGATCGGCTCTCTCCTTAACACGGCTCTGTGCAGACTCCTGCACGAACCGGGCGGGGCTGGTAGTTCCACTGAGTGTACCAGACACGCACACCATGTCTTTCTCTACCGGAAATGTACGTAAAGGTTGGCGGGGGAGGGAGCCCTGTTCACACTCTCACGTTGTTATGTACAAGCATGTAGGGGATATGTGAAGATGGAACCGGATAGGTCATGGAAGAGACCTGCATTGTACAGCAGGGCACACGTGAGTTCAGAAAGACCACAGAATCCGAACCAAAGTTCTGTACAATTATAAAAATAAAAAATCTAATCAAAAGCAGCAACAGCGCTGACAGATCTCTGAAAGTCAAACAAAGAACTCAACAATCAAACCTCCATCAGCTTGAGAACTTGGTGGAGTTGCATGCAGACTTCTCATTAGTTCTGGATATAATAACCAGCTCTTTAGCCTTTATACTGTTTTTCATATTACATTAATATATAAATATATAGCAATAATGCTCTTACTAAAGTGTCTGCATCTATGTGTAGGAGTGTCTGGCCTTCCATCAGGACAGACGGGCATTTAACGTTTGGGCAGTTGCGTGTTTTCTTTACAGCTGTGCCGTGTGTCCTCTCAAGCAGCTCAGAAGCCATATCTCTCTCTCTCTCTCTTACTCTCTCTGGCCTAACTGGCACAGTTCACAAACACTCAACATGAGCTTCGTCCTGCAATGTCTCGCATCCTGAGTTGTGAAAGCTGCATGTATTTTCTTTCCCCAACCATACATACCGTTGCCATCCACCGAGGCTGCGTAATGCGATGTGTGAATTATGGTTGTGACCAGCCACCTGCTGGCCCTGCATGGGAAGTATAGACTACTGCAGCCGTTAAAAGAAATCAGCCTGAGCACAAATACACCCAAGACACACGGCATAAGAGGGCCAAGCGGATCTCACACACGCCACGCCATCTGTAGAAATTTTTAAGGGGAGATTTACGAGGTGTCCTGATGGGTTGTGTGATGTCGAGCCCCTGCATGGAAACCCCACGAGGACACAGCAGAGTGCAGATGACCCAGAGCAGCCACACACGGCCCGGGTCACCCCTGGCTTCCTCACATTGTCTCGGCACCATCGTCATTGTATTTATGAGCACTCTGGGTATTTTTGGCACACTGTCTGTGGTCAAATGTCAAATGACTTCCCAATGAAGCCAATGAGAGGATTAGGGCAAGTGTTTACTTTTGAGGGGTCAGAGGTCAGGGGTCCCGTAGTTCTTTCTCAATCTCAGACTAAATCTGCAGGTGTGCTTTCAAGATTTTTTTTCTTATACATGAGCACCGCAGCAGTCATGGTCTGGTGGTTAGGGAACCAGTCTTGTGACTAGAGGGTCATGGGTTCGATTCCTAGGCCTGAGGCCATGACTGAGGTGCCTTTGAGCAAGGCACCTAACCCCAACTGCTCCCAGGACGCTGGGGTAGAACTACCCAGTGCTCTGGGCACGTGTGCACCACAGCTCCCTAGTAATCACTAGTGTGTGTGTGTGTGTTCTGACTGCACAGATGGGTAAATGCGGAGGACAAATTTTGATTGGGGTGAAAATCACATTTGAAAAATGTGTCTACTTAACATGATGTACTTTTATCAAACCCATGTGGTGTACCTTTATCAAACCAACAACACTCTGTCAACCAAAACAAGCAGGTGTAAAAAGCTGGTGATAAGTTTAATTACAGTGTGCATCAGGTTATTATCAAAGTTTTTTTTTTATTTTCTTGTTTAAACAGTTTCAAGTCATGGTTGCTTCTTTGACCTTATGTAAGAGCTAGCTGGTACCTGTGCCCAATTAGTAAATTTAAATATTTATTAGGAGATTGAGATAATAAATGGGGGGTTGAACCTGTGGCGCAATAAGATGTCGGTAAGCTGTCAAACAAGAACTTAAAAGGTTATCGAACCTAAGCGAACCAGTGCAATAATTCCATTGGCACAGAATTTCAGATGTGGAAACGATGCCCTCTAGTGGACACGATGGCGAGTCCAGCCTAACTGGGATGACATTGCCCTCTTGTGGTTTCATAGGGAACATGCCAGCATATTCTACAAACGCTTCATAAAGATTATCAAACAGGTATAATTTGAGGTTTTTTATGTAATCATGTACATCAGAGGTTATTGAATTTTACATCACCACTTTCCTTTACTCCATGTCAGATTTCGACCTCAAGCGCGCGCCTATAAACACTCGCGAACTGGGGGTCGGTGACGTCACCGTCCCAAGCCGCCGTTAGGATGGTGCTGATGTCCACAGAAGAATAACCTGTTCCCGCTTAGGAGCCTGCATCACGTTACACGTTAGAGAACATGGCGAAAAGCTGTGGACAATGTTTCTGTGGTCGAGAGCTGAACTGTCTTCTCGTGAACATGGTGAAACATGTCCAGTTGGAGGAACTCTACAGGCGGCGGCAGGAAGTGCGTACACGTGCTTCCCGTGTGCGCGAGAGGAAACGTTTACACGAAACGGTGTCCTTACTGGCTCATAATCTACAGAAACGCGGCAGGCATCAGGTGTCCGCCTGGAGACCAGTTCTTATAAAAGTTTTTCAGATGAACAATGGCCTATTGATAACTCTCCCATGGTCGTGTAGTCACTGTAACATGAACTGGGGAACGGCTGCGGTGTAGTTACAGGCAAGAAAGGCCATCAGTTGAACTACCTAATTTCATAGTATTCATTTGTGTCCAAAGTTTGATTGTGTCCAGATTTTCCATAAGTGACTGTGTTGGTGGAGGGAGGGGGGTAGGTGAAGTACATAAATAATTTTTATGTACCTGTATAACAACCAAAAGTTTCATATATTCTGAATAGACTGAATTAAGGAGTAGGTTCTGAATTGTACTGAATTTGATGGTAGTTGTCTTCTTGCTGTTGATTTTGCTTATAATGTTGTTTAGATTATTAATATTGATTTTTTTAATTAACATGGCAATCTCAGATGGCGATTCTGCACTTATGCTAAACCTCTCTTTCCGACTTTCAGTAGCTTTGTTTTAGCTCATCAGCTTCCACTGACGAAGAGCAGCTGGGTGATTATTTCATTATGTTTCTAGAGGCACAGCCCTGTTTCAGATGATGCTGTACAATTTCCAGGTAAATCAGGGTTTACAAAATCCATGGAATCTATCAAATATCTCAGACAAGGTTTGCTGGTCTAGGGCCAGTTTCTGAGTATTAGTGTGCACTGGGACATGATCAGGTGAAAACTGATCCCAGACCAGTCCCTCTGAGGAGTTGGACGTTGATGCGAGTGCATAATTAGCATAGCATTTGCATTTCACAGTGTGCTGTATGTGTGTGTGTGCCATGGGGGCATCAGGCATGCGCAATGTCTTTTGTTTCTGTATCCAACACAAGCTTCCCCTCCTCCTCCTGGCCAACATACCATCACGTTGCATCAGTCGCTGTCGGAAAACCAGCTCCCTCCATAGGAACCTCTTAGGAACGCAAAAAAAAAAAACCAAAGCTCAGACAGCATGGCGCAAGGCGTGTGGTGGAGGAGCCGCGTGTTTCGCCACCTCGAGGAGGCATCGTAACCCGGCTGACGTGAGGAGATCCAGAGCACCGGCTCCGGAGAGGTACCGTAACTTCCTTCACTTCTTCTCCAGGGATGTGGCATACAGAGATTTGCCAGAGCAGACCCTCGGGGGTCTGTGTTTTCTGGGATTAGGTGGGGGTTTTAGTTACAAAGCTTTTTCAATGCTGTGCCACCTCAGAGCGAGGCAGTGAGATAAGGGCAGAGGTTACCCTGGGTCTGGAATCCTGAGCATGAACTCAGAGTGTGAAATGATCCTAAACGACCTGTCATGGAAAGGAACAAACGATCCCTTTCAAAGGTGATGATAGCTTTCGGCTGCAGGTGCAAAAAGAGCCTTTTGTTCCTTCTGCAAAACACAGTCTCGTGCCCCTACACTTTTCACGAATTGCTACAATGGAAAGTCGCTGTCTTTGATTTGAAGTGTGAGTTGTTTATGAGATTTGGCATCAGTTCGTCTGCCCTTGCGAGTTCCTTCAAGCAGAGCGTAACAGCAGAGGGTGGGACCGAGGGTGCAGGACCGGAACCCTGAGCCCTGTAGGGGCTGCTCAGGAACGGATAACGGTGCAGAGGCTGCTGGGTTGGCTGTCATCCACCCACACACCGCCGAACGCCCACACCATGACAAGCCGTTCACGCCTCCAGGGCCCCCACTGCTCACAGCTCTGCTTGGCTCTCTCTCTCTCTCTCTCACACACACACACACACACACAAACACACACACAGAAACACTCAGTCACTGGCACTGAGGAGGAGAGTGTGTAATTTTGTACGTACGCTGTGTTCCCTTGCATGTGTTAATGCCTGTTGTTTTGTATGTGTTTTAATGTTGACATTTAATGTTTAATGTCTGAAAAATCTGATTCACAAAAGCCCACAAACAGCATTCTTGTGTAAGAGCTGTTTATACTGTTTTGTGCCATAGTTTCTATGGGTTACGTCTTACATCTTCAATGTCACTAAATATATGCGGTGTAAACGACAAATAACATCCTAGTAACTAATGTCTGATAACTTTATAACATCTGATAACAATCAAGGGATACCCTGCCAGGAAATTGCATGGAGATCTTTAAAAACGCCATGCCGCTCTATTACCGTGGTGCTGGGATCTCTGGATTGTATAATGGCACAGAAAAGACAGATTGTTGGAATGTGTCAAGCACTCACGCAGCATGAGTGATGATTGCTGGCCCTGATGGAGCAATGACATTAAACATTGCGTAAATGTTCTGGCATGATTTATGTTAGCCCGAAGGATTATCTAACATATAAATGTGGCTCAGAACTGCTATTGTGTAAATGATCTAGTACTTGCCAGAGGAGCTACAGGACTGTTAACCCTCATCGCCCCCTGGTGGATCCTGGCTGTACTGTGAGATATTTTCATTTACAAAGCAATATAATTTACTTGATTCGCATCTAATTCATTGTTTTATTATGGCTTCAAATGTAAACAAATTCATATTTTACTGAGAGAAGGCTGAAAGCGAAGGCTTTCAGAATCCTTTTCCCAGGACCTCACAGGGACCATCTTGATCTTGCCAGAGCGTATTCCGGGGCTGTCCGTGCCCGTCCTGGCCGCAGGGTGCAACAGCGGCATGACGGACGCGGGTCCTGAGTTCCAGCGGCGGTGGCTGGCTCTGCACGACTCCGTGACACTTGGCCCCTCGGAGAGGAGAAGCCGCGCGACCTCCGCCCCTGCGGGGAGCAGGCAGTGGAGGCTGCACAGCCACCGCCGACCCCAGCACTGCCCGCTAGACGAAGGGAGACTGCACCGTGCCGTCTGGGACGACTGCCGGGAGCAGGTGCAGGCCCTGCTGGAGCACGGTGTTCCTGTTAACTGCCAGTGAGTGGCCTATGATCCAGAAGCTATGACAGATTAGATCATCACATTTAGTACCACGTGTGTGTGTGTGTGTGTGTGTGTTTAATATAAAAACAGATTCCAAGTGAGGGTGAACAGCAGTATTCCGTAGTAAGATCTCAAGATGGTCAAAATTGTATTGAAGTACACTGTGTTCCTAGAGAAACAGTAAGATTTGGACAGAGGTCCTTCATCAGCAGTTTCATGTGCTCCAAATTAAATGAGGAAGCAAAATTTATTCTGAGAAAACATACTGCCACTGGTCTGCATGCCTGTCTACAGAGTTCCAAGGCCTTCTCAGAAGCACAGATTACATTTTTAATGAAGGCGCATTGTCTTGTGCGCGTTTTGCCATTGCAGGGATGCTCTCGGCTGGACGGCCGTCCACCACGCTGCTTTCTGCGGCCACCTCGAACTTCTGCGACTGCTGCTGTGCTCCAGCCAGGCGGAGGTGAACCGCCGGGACTTCTTTGGCTGCACCCCCCTGCACCGCGCCTGCTTGGGGGGTGATGCGGACACCACCGAGTACCTCCTCCACCGGGGGGCATCCCACGAGGCACGCTCCGACTGCGGGCAGACTCCCCTCCACCTGGCCGCTGCCGGCGGGCACCTGAACCCTGCGCGGGCTCTACTCCAGCACCTGGCCGCCCCCGACCCCCGCGACTCGCACGGGTGGACCCCACTGCACTGGGCCGTGTTCGGGGGGCGGGGCGACATGGCCGAGCTCCTGCTGGACAACGGGGCGGATGTGGAGGGGGCAGGCGTGCTGGGGCCCAGCCCCCTGCAGCTGGCAGTGATGGTGAGCGACGAGGCAGGCGTGAGACTCCTGCTCCACCGTGGGGCTGACACCAACCTCCCAGGCTGTGGGGGGCGAACAGCACTACACTTGTGCGCCCGCTCTGCAGAGAAGAAGGTGAGGCCAGCAGCATTTTTCAAAATAAAATACTGAGACGATGTCCTTATACCATATACAATCTAATAACACTTTTAAGATAAAGTCTAAAATGCTGGTTAAGACAAAAAAAATCTTTTCATTTGAAGTTACAGATGACTTTATAATGACTGTATTATAAGGGTTATTCACGCCTGAACCATGTACGCGTCAGTGTTTACAAATGAACCATTACGCTAAATGATGTCACTGGACATTAACACCACCAAGGTCTGTGTATCTAAGATAATCCGAAAGCTTGTGCGCTTTTTCCTGTCTGTAATACGTAACGGCTCATATGTGAATTCCAGCCCTCTTTGCCATTGAGGCTAACGCTGCGTTGCCAAGGTGTCATGCCAAGTGCATTCAAATAAGCAGATGGTGTTCAGGGTGGGTGACGGAGCTCTTCTGCTCTCTCCAGCACCACTTCATCCATCTTCCCTTCCCCCATCTCTTTTCCTCCTCCTCCCTCGATCCTCTCTCTCCCTCCTTTCCACATTTTCCCTCCACCGCGAATCCCGCCCCTCACCTCAAACCCCGCCTCCCCAGATCCTGCAGCTCCTGCTGGCTGCCGGGGCAGCGGTGGGAGCGCGAGACGTGGACGGGGCCGCCCCGCTTCACCTGGCAGCCCGCGCCGGCTCCGGGGCTGTGGTGCACCTGCTGATCCTTAGTGGAGCGGGCCTGGAGGACAGGGACGGCCTGCAGATGACGCCGCTGCACTATGCGGCCCTCCGGGACAGCGGTGAGGCCGCCAAGCTGCTGTTGCACTACGGTGCGCAGGTCGACGCGGCCGAGTGCCAGGGACGGACGCCGCTGCACCTGGCCGTGGAGAGAGGCCATTGCAAGGTGCCCATGCCCCTCATTGCTTCAGGGTCCATACGGCAGTGGGTACGGGTCCAGCACAAGGCCAGTGCTGGGGACAAACATGCACCATGTAGTCTTTTCCTGTGGTGATTGGCTAAACCTCAGCGTGTTAAAACTGCTGTAAGAAATTTTTTAATCTTTGCAACTTCTGTGACACTTAGCCACCCAAATAAGTCCACATTCTCTCTTTAGTCCCATGATCTCTAACCTCTCTCCAAAGCCCTTCACAAAACATGCACACACAGCCACCTACTCTTTTATTTTCAAGCCACAAGTGAAGCACTTTGGAGTAATTCCCAAATGTGTTAAAGGTTATTGCACAATGAAAACATCCTACTCTTCTTTATCGGAGTATGTTTTAGGGATCATTATCAGGATGTATACACAATTATTGTACACCAGTTTAATGGCCTGAATCTGAAAAAAAAAATCTCCATTCCAAGTATCAGCAGAAAAGCAGTACTGTCTACTTTGCTTCCTTTCTGCATCACCAGTAACACATTCGCTCAACAGGTCCTTGGCATTTTGTTGGAGAGAGGTGCAGACCCATCGGTTAGGACGAAGTGGAGAGAAACTGCGGAAGATGTGGCAAGAACGCACGAGCAATTCGCGTCGCTGAAGCTACTGGAGCAGTACAGCAAGCGAGACCGTACGGGACAGGGTTTGGCCTACTAATCACCTGGCATCTTAAAATTATCCTGAGACTCCAATGAATATTGACACTTGAAAAGCCAATCAGTCTGAATTACTTTGGTCTAAGCCATTTTTAACTAATTACATGTATGGTAGCATCAGTCTACATTTACGAGGAGGTTTGTGCCACAGTGTGGGGTTTATCCAGGCGCACGCAGCGTCTGCTGACAAAGCAGCACAGGATCACCTTTGGTCGCCTGACATCATGGTCACGTTTCGGAAAAAGCCTTCGCGGAGGGATATGTTCAAGTTCAACGACGGACGTTCAAACTCGATTTCCTGGAATCGACGTCATTGGAACGTTATTGTGACCGAAAACGATCGGATTATGTCTACAGTATTAAACATTACTGGTTGCTCACAGGACATTTAACAGATATTTGTTTTTATTTTTAAAAATTTACGTTTAAAGTGTGGAGCGTAAGTGTTATTTTTCCAGAGTAATATTGATAATCGACGAAAACCACCATTAATTCTCTATGTATCCGCACATGTCGACGCTGTAATGAAATAAAAGTTATTTTCCCTAAATAAGACGTACGGATCTATGTATCGTCAACATTACTAGAACGCGGACGTGTACGTGACCGAAACCTCGGCGTCACGCGGCAGATCCCGCGTCACTTCCGGCCCTTCCCGAACGTCTCGAGCGTCGTGTGCGCGTTTGAGCGGCTACTTCACCAGCTAGAACGATGGAGGCGACAACGGCCACCGCTCAGTCGGCCACCGCTACAAACACCCCGGCGGCCAATGAAGGGATCCTGATCGGGGACAAAGTTTATTCCGAAGTCTTTCTTACCATCGACAATTCCTTGATCCCCGAGGAGAAGCTGTCCCCGACCCCGTCGATGCTGGATGGCCTAGACCTGCACACTGAGACGGACCTGCGGATCCTGGGCTGCGAGCTCATCCAGGCCGCGGGGATTCTGCTACGGCTGCCACAGGTGGGCGTCGGGTCGCTCGGTTGGCTCCGGTCCGGGTCCGAACCGCCCGGAGTCCGCTTATGTAACCTTAACTTGGGTCCGCAGGCTCGTGCTGGCAACGCGGCCTGGCCGTGCTGTAAAAGCTAACGTAGCTAGCGCCGTGGTCCTGTGGTAATACGGCCACTTAACTCGACGTACACCCGTACCGTCCTTACTAACGGGAGTAATTATACGGGTGTGTACGTTTTCCCGCCGAACGCCGGTGTTGTCGGACATTACGCGTCTCTACACCAGCTAACGCTAGCGGGGCTCGTTGGACAAAAACAAAATGGCGGATGTAGATTTTTGAATCTCGGTGTCGTGAACCTTGTTTTGTTTTTATGGACTGACATTTTAAAATGTGTCTTACAGGTTGCGATGGCGACCGGACAGGTTCTTTTCCACCGCTTCTTCTACTCGAAGTCGTTCGTGAAACACAGTTTTGAGGTGAGACGGCGGGCCGGCTCCTCGCTTAGGCCCCGCGGTGCGTACTTACAACGTAGCAGCGGCGGCCATGTTGCAAACTGCCTTCTGGCGGCCTCGACCAACACGGCCGCCGCCTCCACGACTTTAGGGACTTACCTGAGCTCCTAACCATAACTGCCGGATCATTGTGTGCGTTATGTGGGTCAAATTATATATTCCGGGGTCGTTGTCCATCCAAAATTGCCTCAATTTGTTTTTTTTCTCTCCATCCTTCTTTCAGATTGTTGCCATGGCCTGTATCAATTTGGCCTCAAAGATTGAAGAAGCCCCTCGCCGAATAAGGGACGTCATCAACGTTTTCCATCATTTGAGGCAGATCAGGGGAAAAAGGTACGCATCAGTGCTGCTTTGGTGCTTGTGCCAGCAACCTCCCACCTTGATGATGTTTTCTTTGTGTAACATTTAACGTCATCACTTGTATAAAGTGAATCAGGTATTTTTAAACGTGTTAACTGAATAGTTTGTGCCTTTGTTTTCAGTAGGATGTCCTGTTTTGAGTGCCATTTTGTTTGATTTATGTACTCTAAACCATTTTAAGGCTTTTCAGTTTCATCATCAGTCATAATTGGTAGTAACAGCAAGATAGGCTTCTGCTTACCTGAACAAGTAAAAAATGCCTCCTGACCATTCAAAAGCTTAACAGAGGATATTTTTTACACTGAGAAATTGTAGTGATAAAGGGGGGTTGGTTTTCTTTTTGTTTGTTTGTTTTTTTTTTTGTTTTTTTTTTTTTGAAGGGACAGTTTTTTAATTTTTTAAACGAGTAAAGACACTGGTATTAACTTGAATTCTCTTTTCCCTTGCAACCAACTAACAGCGACCAGCTACATTTACCAAAGCCTGGGTGATGTGGAATGGTACGTAGAGATGAAGCAGTCGGCATGGCAACAGTGAGCGAGGTGTCGCTTCCCCCTCCTCCCCCGCTCCCCTGGGAGACGCCAGTGGTCTGAAAGCGGTCACTGGGAATATCGGGGACGACAGGTTGGCCGCTGGTCCTGAACGGTCTGGGTGACTCCTGTATGTCAGTTTAAGCTTATTGTCTCTGCTAACACAGGTGACATTGTTTCATTCATTTTTTTAAAGAAATTATTTTCCTCAAACGTGTTTAAAACCAACAAACCACCTCAGATCACAGCTTTCACAGAAAGTCACACCTTAGATTAGGTTTTTTTTGTTTGGTTTGTTTTCACTGATCAGGTCCCGGTCACTATGTAATCGTAATTTAGTGTCCGTCTCTGTACCGTCTGATCACTCTCATGCATTTTGCATTTTATTTCAACTGGAAGCCGCTTCTCTTTCCTTTTTAGACACTCATTTTTAGTGAGTTATTCATGTGGAACAAAATTGGGGGAATATCAGTATTGTCTGCACCATCTTGATTGTCCTCTTTATCAGACACACAGGCCTACTTATGTTTTTAGTCCTTAGCTTTAATGGGACAGAACCGATTGTCAAGCAAATATCTGACTGACATGTTCGTTAAAGTTACTCTTCACTAAATTGTTTGGCTGTTGTACCAAAGCAGTTGTTTTAAGCTTGTTGATCTGTCAAGGTGAGTTCTGCTGTGAAATAGGCTTCAGTGCTTTGACACAAAGCTTGGTTGGTTTGAAGAACCAGTGGGGCAAAGTTGTTTCTTAACAATCAGCAAATGTTCACACGTAGCCACAGAGAGGGTGAAATACTTGAGTTTTGTTTTTTAGTTCACTATTTATGTGCTTATTCAGCATTCTGTACCATTTTGTCTGTGGCACATGTAAAGAAATATGATTAACCTACAAACGTTAGTGGCCAAAGTCTTTGACTCGGTTGAATGTGTTTTTCTGTGTGCTGAAAGCTGTAGGGCTTTTTGTATTTGTAGACAGTTTTGGTTTGCAAGCGGAGGAGAATGGCCCAGGTTGTTTCCCTCCGTTAGGTCCAGCAAAGCAGGGCCTAACGCCTGAGTGATGAGGGACGCTTGGCTGAAAGGTAGGAGAGGTTCTGTGTTTCAGAGACTTCAGGTGTACTGCTCCACCTGCTGAGAGACTGAGCTCCTGTTTACTTGTAAACTCAGTGAGGCTGTGTGTGGGCTTATATCATGGTCTGGTGTGTTCCTGTGGAGGCAGTGCTGTAAAGGTGTGCTGTTTGTGTTAAAGCTGTGATGGGGACAGAACTATGTGGTTTGTGGCAGGACTATAAGACTTTTACTGAAATTACAGGAGTCAAAAAAGGACCTGTTGCCTTTAGTTGGTTGGAAGGGAAAAAACCCCAAAAAAATCAAAAAAGGAAAAAGAAACCAAGCAAAGTCAAGCAGAAAGGCACTCTATCTCTTTTGTTGTTGGATATTTTGGGCTGGGGGGAAAAACATTATTTTCATTCCTTTACGAATCAGGAGCTCAAGTCCACTGATATTGGACCAGAACTACATAAACACGAAAAACCAGGTGATCAAGGCCGAGCGGCGTGTGCTGAAGGAACTCGGCTTCTGTGTCCACGTCAAACACCCGCACAAGGTGAGTCGCACGCACACCACCTCTCTGGATCAGCAGCCTTCTGGTCGGAGAAGAGCAGAGTCACACCCCAGTCTGTTGCCTTTCTAGTCGAGTGGGACGGCCACCGCGTAATGCACAGTCTCCTTTTCTTTCAGATCATCGTCCTGTACCTGCAGGTCCTGGAATGTGAGAGGAATCAAACCCTGGTCCAGACAGCCTGGTGAGTGCCTTAGCCTGCTCAGCAAGGTGTGCGTGTGACCTGCGTCTAGACAGCTCACTAAATAAGCCTTTGCTCTAATTCCACACACACACACACACACACACCTGATGGACTTGTATTTCTTCACTCACTGTCTTTCACGTTTTATTTTTCCCTTTTCATGGCTTGAGTCTGTAATTTCATGAATGAGGATTTTAAAAAATGGAGATCTCAGTTTAACTTTGCCCTTTCTCTCTACTCTGATTAAAGGGTAGTCCATGATGGTAAGTGTCATAAAGAACCTCTGAACTCTGCTCCTCCAACCACATGACCCCAGGAATCTCCCCCCATTGGCTGCCCGTCTCGAGACGGCCAATCCAGTGAGAGCTCTCTGCCCGAGAATCACTGAGGGGGGTGCCTTTTCCACCTGGCAACATCACCTTGTTTTCTTGGGGTGGTCCAAAAGGATTTGTATTTTTTTTGTTTGTTTTTTGCAAGTATCTTTTTTCCTTTATTTCAAAGGTAGTTTTAGAATGAATGCTAGAACATTATGATTTTAAAGTTTCCTAGTTAAGCAAGTAGGTGTTGGAAAAAAAAGTAGCTGTTGAAGGTAATATATTTATAGGTATTGTATTTTAAAGAATTTCCAGGGTGTTCTATTTTTTGTAGTAAAAGTCACATGTATACGTGTGTATGTTCACACTGACTTGGTTTCTAGAAATGTCTTCCAGGCATCGCCATCCTGCTCAGACTTTTCCTTCAAGGATCCCTTTGGCGACATCCTGTTTCTTATGTATCTCTTCAGAATAGAGTGGCAACATAGCAGCTCAGCCAGGGTCTACCTTTATACAGCTAGTGTTGTGCAGGAGATGAATGTGCACAGATGCAGCTCTTCCAGCCTTCATGTGCCATACTGAGTTGACACCATATGGCTAAAGGTCGTTTGTCATGTTAGGCTGTTGAAATTGCATCATTGCCCTGTTCGCTTTCTCCTCCCCCATCAGTCTTTGTCCTTCCATGTAATTCTATAGCTCATGTCCATTTGTGTGGTCTGTCTTCACTCCGGTAGCCTAACCCCAGCGTTGCGCGGTGGTCTCGTGCTCAGAATCCCACCCCCTGTCTGTTAGACGTGCCACACCCAGCGCATGTCATCAGTGCTGAGGTCGCATGCCAGTCCCGCTGTTGTGTACCGTGCAGCCACCGGTCCCTGGTGTCTCCCCATGTCGCATCTTAAATCGCACCTTTCACTTCGGTCGAATGCAACGAGAGCCATCCTCATGGCTCACGCTGCCACCTACTGTTCACCGATGGGATTGCATGGTTTAAAAAGTGTTTTGCATGTGTACATCATTGAGGCAGTATTGTTTGCCTTGCCCATGGGGTCTCAGTAAATCCAAACATTGTTTCTTTATCACAACCACATTTTATAGTCCATCTGAGCTTTTGTCCCTGCACAGAAGCCCAGTGAACCATCACAGTGTGAACATGCCCCCATCCCTGCATGTGTGTGGGCAGACAGTGTGAATGCAGTCAGGAAGGAGAGAGAGACAGAGAGGGGGGGAGGACAAAGCTAAACCTGAGTCTCCATAAGCGTGCCATGCACGCATTGCATTGTGGGTATAGCTGTCTGTGGGGGGGGGGGGGGGGGCTTGAATGGGGTTATGCCATTTGGCTGGAGCAGCTCAGGGAGACATGGCAATGTTGGGCTCCGCCTTCTGTGTTGCAGGAACTACATGAACGACAGCCTGCGTACCAACGTGTTTGTGAGGTTTCAAGCGGAGACCATCGCCTGCGCCTGCATCTACCTGGCTGCTCGTGCCCTTCAGGTACTGCCCTTGTGCCAGTAACATGGTCTCGGCGCCCCCTGCCTTTAACGTTGCCCATGTACCTTCTGTGAAAGAATGTGATGTGCTGGCATAGCACACCTGCTAGAGCAGATAGTGTATGGTGCAGGGAGCATGAAATGGAGTCCCAGATGCATGCACTGTCACAACGATGAACATGTAGGCCACTCTGGATAAACATTGTAGATGTGATGTGTGGGTGGTGAGATCAGCTCTTGCTCTTCCTTTAGATTCCTCTGCCATCTCGACCTCACTGGTATATGTTGTTTGGAGCTACGGAAGACGAAATCAAGGACATTTGCATCACCACGCTGAAGCTCTACACAAGGAAGAAGGTAATGTGCTCTCTCACCTCCACCAGTGTATGGGTGGGGCTGTGGCTCCTCCCCCACCCCTGTGACGCTGGAAGGGTATACAGATTTTTCCAGTGCGCTTGTCTGACCTGCTTTGGTCTGGTCTTGTCGTCTGTGGTGGGTGGTGTTCACGTTCCATGTGTGTCTGCAGCCGAACTATGACCTGCTGGAGCGGGAGGTGGAGAAGAGGAAGGTGGCTCTGCAGGAGGCCAAGCTGAAGGCCAAGGGGCTGAACCCGGATGGCACCCCCGCGCTCTCCACGCTGGGCGGATTCTCACCAGCGTCCAAACCCTGTAAGTCCCACCATCCTTCGCCACAAGTTTCTGCTTGCTTTGCACGATGTTGGTATTAAAAGGTTCTGAACTCCACTTTCGTTACTCAGTAGAAGGTGACCCTCGTTGGTGGCTGTTTTTAATAAAGCCTTTCTTTGGTCTGGCAGCTTCTCCTAGTGTGGTGAAGGTGGATGAGAAGTCCCCCAACCCTCAGGCTCTTAAGGCTTTGAAGAAGGAAGTCGAGGAGAGACCCCAGGCCTCAAAAAGCCCCCATAACGGGTGAGTTAAGTGGCCTCAGTCTGCAGCCCTACGGGTAGGGAAGACCCCCACTCTGCATGCTGCATCCTGCACTCTGGACCTGAGCAGCCGTAGCTGAGTGGTGTTCCTGGTGTGTGAGTTTGTCGTCTGTGTCGTCTCAGGCTCAGGAAGGAGGGGAAGGCGGGTCGGAACAGCAGAAGTGGTAGTCGCTCACGCTCCCGGACGCGCTCCCGGTCACGCTCACCACGCCGACAGTCAGTACCACTCTCACTGTAGCATACTCCCCTCTCTCACCCACTCATTCAAACTACCAAAGCCGGCAACTTCAATAATTTAGTTAGCGTCATTAGATAGCTAAACCAGTTGAAATTAAATGTTTGATAATGCTGAGACCATGAGATGACGTGTGTGTGTGTGTGTGTGTGTGTGTGTGTGCTTAAGATGTGCATAAAATTAATCAGACATTAACTACGCTTCTTTCCATTTCTTGTAGTTACAACAATCGACGCAGTCGCTCGGGAACCTACAGTTCACGCTCACGCAGCCGCTCACACAGTCGCAGCCCCTCGCCACGGCGACACGCCAACCATGGCCCACCTTCACCCCTCCTGCCACACCTCAAGTCCAAGCAGCGCTCTGAGGAGCTGAAGCAGCACCCCCGTCACACACACAAAAGGAAGCGCTCGCGCTCGGGCAGCAAGCCTCGTGACCGGGAACGTGAGCGGGAGAGGGAACGTGAGCGCGTCCCCACCGACCTTGTGTCCAAAAAGCACCGGCACGAGCGCGCCAGCACCACCGGGGGGCAGCACCGAGACCGGCGAGAGAGATCCCGCTCATATGAACGCTCTCACAAGAGCAAACACTCACACAGTGCCCACTCCAGCCACAGCCGCCACCGGCGCTGAGGTTTGCAAAAACGGGTGGGTGTGTGCGCACGCTCAACGGACCAGAGGTTAAGAGGTCAATTCTGACTGTAATTATTGTTTTACATTTTTTGGTTTTTTTTTTTGCCCGTTTTTGGAAAATCTTTTAGTTTAAATGTTAAGTGAAGGACTTGAAGCTACATATTTACAGTGTAAAGACAGTTAAATGCTGACTTATTACAAAGATGCTTTGATTCATAAAAGCACCCTTTTGTTGAGGCGTGGGGAGAGAAATCAGTAATTAATAACGTGTTCAGGAAAGACGTCGAGACTTTGCACGGGTATACAGATTTCCAGAAGACGTTTGCTCTACAGATGAAAGTGGTTTCTCTGGGGATAGATCCTATTTTTTTACAGGCGGATGCAGAACTTTTTTTTTTTTTCTTCAATCGTGGTGAATTTGTTACACTGGTTTTAGTCTGCACGTGTTCACGCCAGATTTTTACTCAATAAAAAAGAATAAAATATGAATTAAATATCACTTCTTCCTATAAGTAGTTCCCTCAGTGGAATAACACCACCACCCAGCACGCTATCTTGTTTCAGCTTCTCCTTTAGCGCGGGGGTTGATTCAACATGTTTTTTTTACTGGCACAAGTACTTCGTTACATGGCCTGTTCTGCTGGGGCTCAGGGTTGTGCTGATCCTCCAGAATGACCTAATGAATCTAATAGGGTTGGTTCCTGTGTGTTTAGGAAAGGTTGATGGAGACTTAAATAGTATATTTGGGATTCTTGTATCATACACTTCTACATAATCCATGTTGAGGTATTTATTTTGGGAATGAAATTTGACCCTGTGAACCTTTTGGGCTGTGGAGTTCTCGGGGTGTTCCTGTAACTGCTCTACAACTAGGAACAGACAGAGTTGCATGTTTTGCACATAAACGGATTCAAAGGTACATTCAAGATATGCAGTGCAAAGCCGTCCGATGTGAACCAAGTTTTGCTGAATTAATTCAGTTAAAGAAATACAACTCCTGAAAGTTGATTTTCAGTAGCAATTTATTGTTTGAATCGCCTTCAGTAGGAATACGAACATTTATCTTGCCAACAATGTAAAATTGATACACTTCACAATAGAACCAGCAGAGGTCCCCAATGCACTAGATTTGTTTTAAATGTGTGCTGATCTGAATTACTTCCTGACATGCCAGCAGACAGCTGATGAACACGATGCAGCTTGTGGTGGGAGGTGTACATGGATCTATTCATGTCTCCTACACTTACCTACTGAAATCTACTGCAGGAATATATGGCCTTCAAACCATTACCTTCTGTACTGCCATTTGTGTTATTAATCCAAACCATGAAACTTTATTCAGATAAGGATGTAAGGAATATAAGCCAATGTATGGGTTTCTGCACAAAAGCCCACAGTATTTCTACCCTGGAAATCCAGTCCTAACACCCGCCCCTCCAACCCCCCACATTTGTGTAAGACCTCCCCACTTTGCGAACTGTTTAACAGCAGGACATAAACTAAATCTGAGCCCACAATAGTCCTCACACTTCTCATGTTGTGCTGCCAGACGGATCTTGGCGTGCTGTACCCTGTTCAGTAACAAGGACGTGCAGAACGCAGCGTGGCTGGCGTCTTCTCACTTCACACACAGTTCAACCCTCCCCCTCATCGGAGCAGTCATTCTCAAGGGCCCGTCTGTTTGAGAGGTTTTCTCAGAAGGCTGGAGTGGCCTAGGACACCTGCTCTGTTCACGCACGGCTCGGATGGTGGTCACGGATCGTCACGTGCGCTGAGCGACTGGTAGTCGCTGGTCGGCGCGCCACGCATCACACCCTTCCATTGTTGTGTTTCTGCTTCCTTCTCAACCCCCCACCTGTGTCCCGCCCTGTGCCCGGCTCCACCTGATCCGGCTGGCAGACGGGACACAGCTGTACGGAGGCTCTGCCCCTTGAGTGAAAGAGCTGAGTCATCACTGAGATAGCATACAGTAGCACATGCTTTTCCACTTCCTGTTTTGAGAAAAGCAGCCAGTAATGTCAGTTGGATTTTCGTGTCAGTTGACGGTAATCGCTTGCAAATGATGATGGGAAGGGGGTGGTTGTGAAATTAAGTTGCTCACGCCTGCTTTACACACTTGGTTTCATATGAGACTTGTGAGGACCACAGGGACCTAACTGCAAAGACCTGAAAATTATTTCAGCTATCACTATTCTTATGGTACATAAAAGATCTGCAAACACACGAGTTCACATATGAAGTAGGGGGTGTTAAACTTCCTGTACCATCTCTTTTGTGCCTTAGCATTTTCCCATTGCCATGGTAAGCTGTAGGTAGTCTGGTTGCTGAGGCAACAGTGACTATGGGTGTTGCTAGGAGGAGTTATGGAATCCAGGTTAATGACTTTCACACAAAAAGACACAACAGTCCTGTGCAGTGCAGCTCAAACAGTGACCATTTATGCAAGAGCAAGTGGGCCTAAATGTGTGTGAGTGTGCGTGCGCTTTATGAAGCTGAAAGGGAAATAAAGCTATAAGAAATAAGGTTCTCAAAATATTCATAACTGGATCAAACACAGTCACAGACAGCCTTTGTACTCTCTGGTACCTGCACAAACACACACACGCACACACACACCACTAAGTAGCCATTTCTTCAGCTATTTGAGAGAACGGAAAAAGGAAGAGACGAAAACAGCAGTTTTTATTACTAATGTGATTGCGTATACAACACCGAGCAACACTGGGAGATCCTTTTAGACACACACTCACACATGCACACACAGCTGCAATGTGAAAACAGCAGCTCCCATTCATCCAACATTCCTCTCTCACGCTGGCATGCACACTAATTTACACATACCCCCACATGCACACTAATTTACACATACCCCCACATGCACACTCATTTACACATACCCCCACATGCACACTAATTTACACATACCCCCACATGCACACTCATTTACACATACCCCCACATGCACACTAATTTACACATACCCCCACATGCACACTAATTTACACATACCCCCACATGCACACTAATTTACACATACCCCCACATGCACACAAATTTACACATACCCCCACATGCACACTAATTTACACATACCCCCACATGCACGCTAATTTACACACACATACACACACACACAGTGATTGTGCATGCAAGGTCAGGCTAGCGTGGCAGCCATGAACAGCTCAGCCACATAGCTTAACACTCATGGATTTGCCATTAAGAGCTGTTAGTTTTAAGAGACACTTATTGCAGGGGATTTCTTCAACAGTTAAGTTAGTTAAGTGTATGTAGGGAGTACGGTCCCCACTACTGTGTGTAGGGAATTCAGGCCCCACTACTATGTAGAGAGTATGGGCCCCACTACTGTGTGTGGGGAGTACAGTCCCCACTACTGTGTAGGGAGTACAATCCCCACTACTGTGTGTAGGGAGTACCGTCCCCACTACTGTGTGTAGGGAGTACGGTCCCCACTACTGTGTGTAGGGAGTACAGTCCCGACTACTAGGTAGGGAGTACGGTCCCCACTACTGTGTGTAGGGAGTACAATCCCCACTACTGTGTGTAGGGAGTACCGTCCCCACTACTGTGTGTAGGGAGTACCGTCCCCACTACTGTGTGTAGGGAGTACAGTCCCGACTACTAGGTAGGGAGTACGGTCCCCACTACTGTGTGTAGGGAGTACAGTCCCCACTACTGTGTGTAGGGAGTACGGTCCCCACTACTGTGTGTAGGGAGTACAGTCCCCACTATTGTGTGTAGGGAGTACAGTCCCCACTACTGTGTGTAGGGAGTACGGTCCCCACTACTGTGTAGGGAGTATGGTCCCCACTACTGTGTAGGGAGTACGATCCCCACTACTGTGTAGGGAGTACGATCCCCACTACTGTGTGTAGGGAGTACAGTCCCCACTACTGTGTGTAGGGAATATGGTCCCCACTATTGTGTGTAGGGAGTATGGTCCCCACTACTGTGTAGGGAGTACAGTCCCCACTACTGTGTGTAGGGAGTACGGTTCCCACTATTGTGTGTAGGGAGTATGGTCCCCACTACTGTGTAGGGAGTACAGTCCCCACTACTGTGTAGGGAGTACGGTCTCCACTGCTGTGTGGCAGGCGTACGGTCTCCACAACAATGTGTAGGGAGTATGGTCCCCACTACTGTGTAGGGAGTATGGTCCCCACTACTGTGTAGGGAGTACAATCCCCACTACTGTGTGTAGGGAGTACAGTCCCCACTACTGTGTGTAGGGAGTACGGTCCCGACTACTGGGTAGGGAGTACGGTCCCCACTACTGTGTGTAGGGAGTACAGTCCCCACTACTGTGTGTAGGGAGTACGGTCCCCACTATTGTGTGTAGGGAGTACGGTCCCCACTATTGTGTGTAGGGAGTATGGTCCCCACTACTGTGTAGGGAGTACAGTCCCCACTACTGTGTAGGAAGTACAATCCCCACTACTGTGTGTAGGGAGTACAGTCCCGACTACTGGGTAGGGAGTACGGTCCCCACTACTGTGTGTAGGGAGTACAGTCCCCACTACTGTGTAGGGAGTACAGTCCCCACTACTGTGTAGGGAGTACAGTCCCCACTACTGTGTGTGGGGAGTACGATCCCCACTACTGTGTTTAGGGATTACAGTCCCCACTGTTGTGTGTAGGGAGTACAGTCCCCACTATTGTGTGTAGGGAGTACGGTCCCCACTACTGTGTAGGGAGTACAGTCCCCATTACTGTGTAGGGAATATGGTCTCCACTGCTGTGTGGAGGGAGTGCGGTCCACACTACTGTGTGGAGGGAGTACGGTCCCCACTACTGTGTGGAGGGAGTATGGTCCCCACTACTGTGTGTAGGGAATATGGTCTCCACTGCTGTGTGGAGGGAGTGCGGTCCACACTACTGTGTGGAGGGAGTACGGTCCCCACTACTGTGTGGAGGGAGTATGGTCCCCACTACTGTGTGGAGGGAGTATGGTCCCCACTACTGTGTGGCAGGCGTACGGTCTCCACAACAATGTGTAGGGAATACAGTCCCCACTATTGTGTGTAGGGAGTACGGTCCCCACTACTGTGTAGGGAGTACAGTCCCCACTATTGTGTGTAGGGAGTACGGTCCCCACTACTGTGTAGGGAGTACAGTCCCCACTATTGTGTGTAGGGAGTACGGTCCCCACTACTGTGTAGGGAGTACAGTCCCCACTAATGTGCAGGAAGTACAGTCCCCACTACTGTGTGTAGGGAATATGGTCTCCACTGCTGTGTGGAGGGAGTACGGTCCCACTACTGTGTAGGGAGTACGATCCCCACTATTGTGTGTAGGGAGTACAGTCCCCACTATTGTGTGTAGGGAGTACAGTCCCCACTACTGTGTAGGGAGTACAGTCCCCACTACTGTGCTGGGAGTACAGTCCCCACTACTGTGTAGCGAGTACAGTCCCCACTACTGTGTAGGGAGTACGGTCCCACTACTGTGTGTGGGGAGTACAGTCCCCACTACTGTGTAGGGAGTACAGTCCCCACTACTGTGTAGGGAGTACGGTCCCACTACTGTGTGTGGGGAGTACAGTCCCCACTACTGTGTAGGGAGTACAGTCCCCACTATTGTGTGTAGGGAGTACAGTCCCCACTATTGTGTGTAGGGAGTACGGTCCCCATTATTGTGTGTAGGGAGTACAGTCCCCACTATTGTGTGTAGGGAGTACAGTCCCCACTACTGTGTAGGGAGTACAGTCCCCACTACTGTGTGTAGGAAGTACAGTCCCCATTACTGTGTAGGGAGTACGATCCCCACTACTGTGTTTAGGGATTACAGTCCCCATTGCTGTGTAGGGAGTAGGATCCCCACTACTGTGTTTAGGGATTACAGTCCCCACTGTTGTGTGTAGGGAGTACAGTCCCCACTACTGTGTAGGGAGTACAGTCCCCACTACTGTGTGGAGGGAGGGAGTATGGTCCCCACTACTGTGTGTAGGGAATATGGTCTCCACTGCTGTGTGGAGGGAGTGCGGTCCACACTACTGTGTGGAGGGAGTACGGTCCCCACTACTGTGTGGAGGGAGTATGGTCCCCACTACTGTGTGGAGGGAGTATGGTCCCCACTACTGTGTGGAGGGAGTATGGTCCCCACTACTGTGTGGCAGGCGTACGGTCTCCACAACAATGTGTAGGGAATACAGTCCCCACTATTGTGTGTAGGGAGTACGGTCCCCACTACTGTGTAGGGAGTACAGTCCCCACTATTGTGTGTAGGGAGTACGGTCCCCACTACTGTGTAGGGAGTACAGTCCCCACTATTGTGTGTAGGGAGTACGGTCCCCACTACTGTGTAGGGAGTACAGTCCCCACTAATGTGCAGGGAGTACAGTCCCCACTACTGTGTGTAGGGAATATGGTCTCCACTGCTGTGTGGAGGGAGTACGGTCCCACTACTGTGTAGGGAGTACGATCCCCACTATTGTGTGTAGGGAGTACAGTCCCCACTATTGTGTGTAGGGAGTACAGTCCCCACTACTGTGTAGGGAGTACAGTCCCCACTACTGTGTAGGGAGTACAGTCCCCACTACTGTGTAGCGAGTACAGTCCCCACTACTGTGTAGGGAGTACGGTCCCACTACTGTGTGTGGGGAGTACAGTCCCCACTACTGTGTAGGGAGTACAGTCCCCACTACTGTGTAGGGAGTACGGTCCCACTACTGTGTGTGGGGAGTACAGTCCCCACTACTGTGTAGGGAGTACAGTCCCCACTATTGTGTGTAGGGAGTACAGTCCCCACTATTGTGTGTAGGGAGTACGGTCCCCATTATTGTGTGTAGGGAGTACAGTCCCCACTATTGTGTGTAGGGAGTACAGTCCCCACTACTGTGTAGGGAGTACAGTCCCCACTACTGTGTTTAGGGATTACAGTCCCCATTGCTGTGTAGGGAGTACGATCCCCACTACTGTGTTTAGGGATTACAGTCCCCACTGTTGTGTGTAGGGAGTACAGTCCCCACTACTGTGTAGGGAGTACAGTCCCCACTACTGTGTGGAGGGAGGGAGTATGGTCCCCACTACTGTGTGTAGGGAATATGGTCTCCACTGCTGTGTGGAGGGAGTACGGTCCCCACTACTGTGTGGAGGGAGGGAGTATGGTCCCCACTACTGTGTGTAGGGAATATGGTCTCCACTGCTGTGTGGAGGGAGTACGGTCCCCACTACTGTGTGGAGGGAGGGAGTATGGTCCCCACTACTGTGTGTAGGGAATATGGTCCCCACTACTGTGTGGAGGGAGTACGGTCCACACTACTGTGTGGAGGGAGTACGGTCCCCACTACTGTGTGGAGGGAGTATGGTCCCCACTACTGTGTGGAGGGAGGGAGTATGGTCCCCACTACTGTGTGTAGGGAATATGGTCTCCACTGCTGTGTGGAGGGAGTACGGTCCCCACTACTGTGTAGGGAGTACAGTCCCCACTATTGTGTGTAGGGAGTACGGTCCCCACTACTGTGTAGGGAGTACAGTCCCCACTATTGTGTGTAGGGAGTACGGTCCCCACTACTGTGTAGGGAGTACAGTCCCCACTACTGTGTAGGGAGTACAGTCCCCACTACTGTGTGTAGGGAATATGGTCTCCACTGCTGTGTGGAGGGAGTACGGTCCCACTACTGTGTAGGGAGTACAATCCCCACTACTGTGTGTAGGGAGTACAGTCTCCACTACTGTGTGAAGGGAGTACAGTCCCCACTACTGTGTGGAGGGAGTACAGTCTCCATTACTGTGTGGAGGGAGTATGGTCCCCACTATTCTGTGTAGGACGTGCGGTCCCCAATACTATGTGTAGGAAGTATGGTCCTAATAACTACGTGACTGCCTGTCTTCACTAGACACTGACCACCAACACAATATGGCTGAGACATGCAGGGGGCAGAGCACTGACATAAAGAGGGGCACCTCTTTCAAACCACATGAATGACAACCCCCACCT